>NC_034599.1:78761164-78792545 GCF_900095145.1 Mus pahari
ATGGGAATCTTTCGGGATAGCATTTGAAATGTAAATAAAGAAAATAAAAAAAAATATATATAAGAATACATTTTAGCGTTTTTAATGTGGCATTTCCTCATATAGAAATAACCACTACATGTTCAATTTTCTGCTAGTGTCACAAAAGTCTAAAGCATTTAACCTGTAAGTGCTTAGTTTATTAACCCTGACTTTAAACAATTCCTGAACAATTCCTGTAATTCATGTTCCCTTTAATTCATGATACATTATATATACACAAGATCTCTTTCAGTATATATATATATATATATATATATATATATATATATATATATATATATAGTGTGTGTGTGTGTGTATGTAAAGTTCATATACATAAATATACAAAACACAAATGATATTTAAATTTGAAATAAAGACATCATTATCATTAATGTTTGACAGTATTAAGACTTACATAAAATGACACAATAGGGCGCCAGTGTAAAAGCAATTCACTGCTTGTGGTGGTTTCTGACTGAGTTCTGATGATGCAGGAGTTGATACCTTCAGTCACTGGTCCTATGCCCAATCTGACTGTGCTGCACATTATCCTATGCAAATGTTTGTTAAAAAAATGACATGTTGATTATAAACACAAAGAAGAGAAGTTTAAAAACTTCAGTGTGACAACCTACATGTGCTCAAAACAACAGAATTAACACTGAGGAATGAAAAAACAAACTCTAAAATTCCTTCTTGATGACTAGTGGCACAACAGAGCTATGAAAGATATTATTCATGCAACAGTAAATGGAAAAAAAGTGGGTACTTATGCAGAATACAGTACTCACTTTGAAATGTACAGAGAAAAATGACAAAGGATGTTCTTATGTTGCCAGAGAAACAAAGTTGAGTACATTTTTGTTTTCAGTAAAAACTGAATACATATTTAATAAAATGGTTCCATGAAGCCAGTGTGTGCCATCACCTAGGGTTGTGTTCTGTTTTTCACAGAAGGAGGAAGATTTTGAAAGACAACAATGAAGAATTACGCATTGTCTGACAAAGATGTTGTAAGAAATGTTTTACAAGTGTGCAGGCATTTGGAAGCTTTTAAAATTATCTCAATTGAAAAGAGAACGTCTCAAATAACAATGCACATTCTAAAATGTGGTGCAAAATGGCATTTTTGATGAATTTACACACAAATCTTCTTTCTTTCCGAGATATTTATACACCTGTTGTTTCACTGAAACATTATGGGTTATCAACAATAGAAAAGATTTTTTTCCCCCTAATTGACTAGGAATAGAAGTAAAGGTAGATCAACAGAAATCAGAGTATACAGTCTAAAGAAGACAAATGTGTGTTGAAGATGCATATTCATAGCATAATTTTCATAGTAGACATAATGTGTTACTGTTCATTGCTATGTGAGTCAGTAACTGTTTGGCTGTGTCCCCTCAAAATGCTGAGCCTTACTGGTCACTGTGAGTATGAGCACACATGGCCTTTATGAGGGGCTGAGTTATCCTGGTTAGTGAACTGAATCTCTTTTCACAGATGCCTCATGGAGATTTGAGTTTCTGTTTGGTACTTCTGTTTTTTTACTTCCTCTCCCTTCCCTTTCCATCTTCCCTTTTTCTTTCCCTTCCATATATATCCCTGGTTTCCCTAGAGGGTTTCAGATCACCTGGAACTGGAGTTACAGATGGTTGCAACCACTACATGGGTTCTGAGTACCAAATCCTTGTCCTCTGCAAGAGAAACAATTACTTGGAAACACAGAGCTTTTTCTTCTACCCTTGTCCTCAGATAGTCTATTGTAGCCAAACATGGGTCATGTGTAGGTAGATTTCCCTTATTTTGAAAAAAAAAAAGAACTCAATAAAATATTCAGTATGTTTTACTCTAAAATTTTACTTTTTCTGAGGAATGATCAATGCAACCTCAGTCAGCCATTTTCTAGTTTACATTGCTGTTTCCTTATCATACCATAGTCAATAGCATGCTATAATTCCTTATTGTCTTTTCCTTTCAATGTACTTTAAAAAAATCTTTTCTTTTCTGTATTTTGATGCAGAAAAACTATAAATTCTGAGAAAATTATCATCTGGTTTGCTTGTTTAATTCATCTAACTTAGAATTGCAAAGGTAGATTGTGAAGCAGAGAACTGGAGGACCTATGGTCTTGCAATGAACTAGAGAGTACTGTTCTGCTCTTCACATCTTTATGAAACTAGTGACAGAAGTCAAGGCATGTGATGATGGCTGAAAGTGGAAGTATAAAGCTTTTCTCTGAACTTTGCCCCAGCGGGCATCTTGAATCCTTCAGGACTATATATCTGCCTATTTCTGACTAGTAGTTCCAGGAATGCCAGGAGGAATGGACTTGATTTTGATGTTCAGTATTAGGAGCTACAGTTATTTATCCTTGGGAATACCAGCCGCTCTCTAAGACACACTATATGATGGTGATGCATCGACTCCAATGTGATTTTTTCTATATTGTTCTATTTCCTAATCATTTCGAGTTTGAATAGGAGTGCAATATATTTGGTCTCCTTGGAGCTGTACCAAATGATTCTAGTACTGTTCAATTTGTGGTCTGTGTCTCAGATGCTATGGCTTCAGCCTTTAATTGTATACCAAAAGGCATAGGGTCAAAGCTAATAATGCCAGGAAGGTTTACATATGACTAGGCAGTTTGGGCTGTTAATATAAATACAAATGGAATAGAATTTTATGAATTTTAAAAATGAGTTCTTAAGAGAAATTAATAATAAATATTCTAAACAAATTATCCACAAAATATGAAATATATATTTAATTGATGTAAAAATATGAATTATGCTATTGCAATGATGGCTTTAACTTGAAAGTAATAAACTTAGAGATAAAAATATATTAAGTTTTGTTTTCTAAATGCTGACATATTTGTCTTATATTAGAAACACAGCTGAGAAAATTTAATGAAAATAAAAACCAGAAAATTACGTTATAGTTATGTATTTATAATATATTATTTTTCTTTGTTTTTATTCACCTTTTCAATTTATGTAATTTACATAATTTAAACCTTTAAACATGACATTGTTCAAGTGAAAGTATAGAGTACACATATGAATTATGCCTGCAAACAATACCCATGAAGCACACAGCACATGTAGTCCCTAAAGATAATTATAACTCCTCCGAAATAACAACAAAGTATTATCAAATATATTCCTATAGTCCCAAGCATACTGTACTGTATAATCAACATAACAATATAAGAATGTTGTTTATAACTCTTGAAAGCCCTTTTTCCTGCTAATCATAATTTAGAATAATATTGCCCTGTATTCCTTGGATTGCTGATGGTAAAGATTTCTAAGCAGTGGTTAACTCATGCTACAGATCTTGTCAAAATGGAATGAAATACCCATATTGGAATTATAAAAGATGGGTAAATTATATTCAAGAGATGTTTATTAAATGTTTCCCTTTTGGTGGTATCATGGTTTTAAAGACATATTTTTTATTAGAAATGGAGGGGTTTAGATAGAGCAGGATATACCTAAAGTGGAATGCATTATAGAGTAGATTCATCATAAAGCAGCAGTTTACATAGTAAACTCCGCCTTAATGTGAAAGTAAAATTTCAACAACTTTATTGATGCTTAGAAAAGATAATTCAAAAGGAAAACCACCATTGCTTTATGAGTTAATCACAGAACTTATCATTCATGCTGCATTAAAACATGGTGAAGATCTGTATATGCCATATACGGTGATTAGACCAGAGACGAGGCTTTTCCAGGCACAAATGCTCTATTGAGAAAAGCCCATGTTGTGTCCTGTTATAGGAAAACATCCTGCTGTTGTCAGTGTTAGAGATGAGTGGAGAATGCAGTGTGCCTGTGTGGCCTTTCTTAGGGATTAGTAGGCAGGTGACAAATGGTGACCAGTGCACAGTTTGATGCTTGTTTTGCATTCCTTTTCAAGCTCTTCCCACATGGTTTTCCCTAAAAGGAGAGACATTCATGTATTCACTGCATGATCATAACAAACCTTCCCGTTTCAGCACTCTCCCACCCCCCTAGAATCCTGTACTAACCTAGAACTGTAATTATCTTTGACCTTGTGTCTCCCATTTTCAAAGATTATGGAAGAGAGCAATTATACCATATTCTTTTTTTATACATTTCATATCTTTTAGCAGCTGTAATCAGACCCCAAATTATTGAGTTGATTTTGCCATTAACACCTGGCCACAGGATTTAAATTTCTTGAACTTGCTGTTTCTCAGAACTCTTTGATTTCCCAGTGTTGGCTCTACAGTTGAAAGTGTTATATGAATGATATAAATGTATACAAATATATATAAGGACAATTTTTGAACATTTCTAATAAGCATGAATTATATTCAGATGATGAGAAAGCCTCTCCTTGCTTTTATGCAATATGCTAATGAGTGGTGAGTTAATATTGTATATCATAGTTCTTACAAGTTTAAATTATAATTTGAATCAAATACAAGCAAATTACTTAGTGAAGTTAAGTTGATACTAAATTTGTATAACTAAAACTTAATGTGATAGCCAGGGAAGCACAATTAATGAAAATCAGCATGGGGAGTCTGTGTTTGCAGAGTGCAAGCCAATTACAAAGTCTTCAAAAGTAAATAACATGGTTCTGGGATATTAATGAACAAACAGGTCAGAAATTAGAATGAAAATCATATAAAATGTAGATAGGGAAAATGTAAATCTTTCATTAATGATCATGTAGACACGGAAATAAAAAGTCTTTCACTAATTATGATGAATATTCATTTATAAGAAGATAAAATTAAAGCCTCTTCTCATATCTACTCAAAACCATAAATCATGTACAAGAATAAGTCATATGAATGTGAGAAGAAAACACAAGGGAATTTCTCTATACACTACACAAAGACTTTCTACATATGTTCCAAAATCTAAAATAGATTATTAAAAGACTGACAAATTTGACTACATAAAAATACTGATGAAAAAATTAAAAGATATGACAAGCCAGGAGAAAATCTCATTGTAAAAACAAAAACCAAAAGAAAACAAACAAACAAACAAACAAGCCCTGGGTAAGGACTAGCAAGATATCTCAGTGGGTAAATGTACTTGTAGCCACCCATGTGGTGGAAAGAGATAACTCTGTCAGGTTGTCCTCTGATCTGCATACATGCACTGTAGTATATACAAATGTTTACACACCAGCCTCTGAATAAATAAATGTTTGGAAAGTGATTGGATGAATCAAAATTGAAAGGCATTCTTCAAAATAACTGTCTACTACTCATTCAAGGTATTAAGGTCACAGACATTGAAAATAAAAAGGAAGAAAAGTTTAGAAACAGAGACTGGAGAAACAAGTTAAATAAAGATTTATGTTTCAACATTTATTATTTTATCAATGTTTGATATTCTGGTTTGAAATGAATAGTATTGAGAAATCTGGATAATATGCCTTTGAAATTTCTTTAGTATGGTTTTTTTTTTTTTTTTTTTTTTTTTTTTTTTTTTTTTTTTTTTTTTTTTTTTTTTTTTTTTTTTTTTAGCTTTCTATGAATCCCAAAGTTTGTTATGAGATTATAAAGTCTTGTATAAACTAAATGACATGAGTATGGGAGTTGAGGGGAGGTCTGCAAATGTACATGCTCATTATTCACTGTATATATGTATGAAAATTTCAAGGATAAAATAAAATGTCTAGAATTACAGAAAGGATGCAAAGGTTATATGTGTCATTGTGGTAGTGTGATAAAACAAACTACTGTGTGACTAAAGCAGCTTGCAGGGTGAACCCAGAAAATTTTATATTAATATATTTTAGTGCCTTATGTGTATATACTCATCTCTGTCCTAAAAGGGTAAATGATACCATTAGATAGTCATTACTTCAGAGATATGGAATGAAAGTAGGAGCTAAATGGTATCCAGACAATTCTCACTTGGCGCCATGTTTAATTGCCTGGGACACATTAAGGTAGATATGCCATTAATTAGGATTTTACGAATTGGACATTGGGTACATGTGCTAGGTTCTGTATCCTTGTATTTAATAAAATAGTAAGATAACAATGTCGTGAATTGAATATGCTCCTTTCAATGAGAAATAAAACCCTGCCTAGGTTGCATATGCATTGAGAAAGCACTTGAAATGATTAACCCTTTTCTTATAGGTTCTATAATGAAATGTTTATAGACTAGTAGTATAGCTATAATTTTATATTTTTACCATGAATTTCTTTTGTTTTTGTTTTTTGAGACACGGTTTATCTGTATATCCATGACTGTCCTGGAACTCACTTTGTAGACCAGGCTGGCCTTGAACTCAGAAATCCGCCTGCTTCTGCCTCCCAAGTGCTGGGATTAAAGGTGTGCACCACCACTGCCCAGCTCATGAATTTTATACTAAACAAATAATGCTATTTCAAATATTTCTGTATAAATACAGACATAAAAATGCTTCACTCTTTAGTCAGTTATTTAAACTGACTTCAGATACTATATGTGTCTTGGTAAAGCCCACTTGGTATGCTTTATAAAGTTGAACTAACATGAAAAGTTGGAGGTATTTGCAAATTCAGATTTTGCTTCTTGTGAAAAGAAAGCTAAGTCTAAAAGTCCTGGTTCTGTACTGTGAACAAGAGCTGAGCAGGCAGGGTGCTTAGTTTCTGTGGCCCCTGCCATTAATTCCAAGTACATTTTGTACCTGCTTTGGTCATTTAATGTCTTGATGTTACTTACTTGACCTTGCATATTAGGAGTTTAACATGTCTGTATTTCTCTTCCTTTGAAAAAATCTGACTGTGTTTGTGCTTGTGTGTGTGTGTGTGTTTGTGCTTGTGTGTGTTTTGTGGGTTCACATTTGAGCAGTTTGCTAGAATAATATAATCTGAAGTTCCTTTCATATTAATTTTTTTTAAGTATTCTAAGTACATATATTGCCATGAATAAGGTGTCATTTTAGAAAATGATAATTTATGACACCTATTCATTTATTAAATGAATAAATGACATTAATTTATACTCATTCTAAAATGAATCATGTTAGAAAAACATAGTGTTGTAAGACCAGTTTATTCTTATTTTTATTATGTGTATATATGAGTTTCTCTCTGTGTGTATGCCACTGTATGTCCACAAGACGCCATTCAAGCTAGAGTAACAGGTACCTAATGTGGGTGCTCATAACTAAATTCAGGCCTTCTGGAAGAGGAGCTGGTACTTGTAGACACTAAGCCGTCTCTCCAGTCCCTGAAAGACTAAGCAAGCAACACTTTTCAAAACCATTTAAAATGATCTACAGACAACAAGGGAATGCTGAGATTGGGAGAAATAGCCTTCCCCAATAAAGAACACACCGCATAGTAATCACAAACCTGAAAACACAAACACAAGTAACATATACAGACAGACCAGGTTGTATTTAAAAATATATGCATATGTGCATATGTATATATCACTATATATGTATACACACACACGCACACACATGTATGTATGTATGAACAACTAAGGGAATAAAAAGTCATGGATTTCTAAGAGAGACGGGGACATATGGGAAGTCTTGGACCAAGATGATGAAGGAAGAAATAATGTAATTATATTATCATATCAAAAGATAAAAATGAAATAATTTAAGTCAGGCGTGGTGGCACACACCTTTAATCCCAGCACCCAGGAGTCAGAGGCAGGCGGATTTCTGAGTTCGAGGCCAGCCTGGTCTACGGAGTGAGTTCTAGGACAGCCAGGGCTATACAGAGAAACCCTGTCTCGAAAAACAAACAAACAAACAAACAAACAAAAATTTAAAAAACAGCTGACATTTTCAAAGAATAAGTTAAAAATTACAAGTAAACAGTCAACTGAATGCCCCCTGTCATGCTCTGGTGGAAGATTATCTAATAAGTCAAACTATAAACCATGCTTTCCTATACATCGTCTATTCTTCCTCATTTCCTTTTTCTTCTATTAGCTATTTGACACAGTCTTACATACATGTAACTGAACTCTAGTGCAAACTGGTCTGTACCTTATTAATTCAATGTTGCACAATTCTATTAGTTAAATTTTGGCAAAGGGGGATTTGAGGTAAGTTAGTTAAGGTCTGATGTCATTAATGATCAACAGCATAAGGAATACATTGCATGCTTGACACACTGTTATTACTTGGAGTGATAATAAACTTAAAACCAGCTTCAGATTTTGATTTATTTGTTTCTTTTCTCTTTTTGTCATTTTTTTCTTTGTTCTCTCCCTTTTATTCCCATTTATTTTATTACCCTTAGGAGCTCCAACCCTGGTCACATGGAGTGGCAGTTACAAGAACTGAAGTTCTAATGTGCCAATAACATCCTGTGAACTGCTGAGGCCAGAGTTCTTTAGAGTGTTGAGGCCATCTTTATGAATGTATCCCGAGACCAGCATCAGCATATGAAAAGACACCACTGAGAACAGTCAGGTCTTGCTATACATCCACTGTTTCTGATCTTTGCATGCCTGATAATCTGAGTCTTTTTTCCATTACTCTAGATCCCATGTGTTGGATATCCATCATTTGGTGTAAAGAACAACTATTTCCTCTTTTCTGGTCTTCTTCCTAAGGAGCTGTCTGTGCAAATACAATGCTTGACACTTACAGGAACCAAGGTTCCTGTAACATAACAAAAACCCCTGGGCTCCTGCAAGGCTGTTCCTAACCTGACCTGAACTTCAGATCTCAGCTAAATAATCAATTCTTTCTTCCTTATTTGTACTCTGTGATGGTATTATTTTGTTTGTTTGTTTTGATTGGCAGAAATCAAACATGTTTTCTGGTTTGGTGTCTGCTTTGGTGTTCATAATGCTCCCTTGTGTGAAGTGGAGCAAGCAGAGTTTAAATGCAGTGCAGCTGGGTTGGAGCCTGCCAGCCAAGTGAGTTACTCAAGTACTGAAGTTTTGTGAATATCTATTAAGGCAAAATATAGAGTATTTGCTACTTTAACTCGAGTAATATGATGAGATTATGAACTTGGAAATATACTAATAGAGTCCTGACTTTACCTTCATGATAAGTAGAATGAGGGAAAGTGTGTTAGGGTGAAACAAACTTACGAGTAGTAATAGCAATGCATAAACTTTTGAAGAAGAAGCTAAAAATAGGTGAGTAACTTATTCTCACACCTATCTCAGTGCCATTCAGAAGAGATCAAGTTTGCTCCAATTAATTAAAGGTGAGCAGGTTTTAGATCAGAGGTGTCTGACCTGTTGACATTGTGATATGAAGTTGTTAGGTTGCATTCATATCTATCCTGGTACAAAGTCCATAAGTTAGACAGGTCTATGTGTAATCAGCTAAGAAAGAAAGTCACTTTCCTGCCATTCATAAATTGAATCCCTGATAAAACTTTAACTTGAAAACTAGTAAAGCACTTTGGATAATTCCACTGAATTATTTAGGTTTTTGTTCAAAGTGATGTTATATTTATATATAAATACAATGATATTGCTGTATGCTTACTCTATCTACCATCTATGTATGTATGTATGATCTATCTATCTATCTATCATCTATCTACATATCTACTTATAATTTATCAGCATTTATCATGCATCAATCCATCTGTTTATCCATTTATCTATTTATGTATGTATCTATCTAAAAGGATTTAGTATTGGAATCGACACACATCATTACAGAATTTGAGAAATGCAAGATACACTTTTTCAAGATAGAAATTAAAGTGTTGATAATAGGATTCAGTCTCTGATTGGATCTATATTGAAATGATCTAATGGTGTAGTCCTCATTGGGACCATGCCCTCAGAAGAAATTAATGTCGTTCTCATGTAACTCCCTGATTCCTGTGCCTTTGAGTCCTACCTGTTGGAAAAATAGTGCTACATATGCTATATGTTGAAATCATAATATATATACAACATTTGAACAATCTCTGAAAAGCTTTACTATAGGCATTTAAAGGACTTCTGCCCAGGTAGCACTCTGCAACTAATATTTAAGAAGTCATTCAATTGTTCGATCAATCTATCTGGTTTGGCATTTAGGGAACATAAATGAGACAAATGAATGCTTTAAGTGTGAGACTATTGTCAGGCTCCTTGAGTTCCTTGGCCAGAGACAAAGCTATCTTGAGTATTATCCTTCTTATGGCTGAAAGTTCCCAGATAGCAGTGCATGCAGGGAAGAAGGGAAGTCCAAATCTATATGTCTACTCAGTCACAATTCTTCCTGTCTGCGACCACAGTTGTCTGACCTAATCCACCTATTGCCAAACAGTAGGCTCATCACCCTAGGATGGATAATGCTGTATTACAGCTTCCGTGTTGGTTATTGTTACGGGAAGACTGGGCAGTTAGTTGTGGCTGTTGCCAGGTCAGGCTTGTTGAACAGAAGTCTGTTCTGATGAACCAGGCATGGTCTCTACCCTGTTGCCATGGCTATGTTGTTAGAGGCTGATTGGTATCCACAGAACAAGTGACTCATCTTGATTATTCACATCCTCCTCTGTTGTGTAGATCTTTGGGTTAAATTTTACAAAATGCACCTATTCACATTTCTATTTTTTTGATATAGAGGACTTGGTTCACTACCCCTCTCTCTAATAAACTTGTCACTAATTTTGCAATCAAATTTCTTTCAAATCAAATGTACAGCTAGGCACACTGACCACAGTTATGGCAGCTCTGTAGATTTTTACTTACCACTGTCCTTCCGGAGTGAACCAGAGGAAGGGTGGAGAACTCTAGCTGTCTTTTTTAACCAGATACTGCTTCATAAATGTTAACTGACGTGAATGTAGTCAAACAGCAAAGTCAGTGGTTGGATTGGGCATAGCCATGCCATTTTCAGGGAGACCAAGATAAGTTGGTTTCAAATTAATGTTTTGACTTCCCCCTTCTTCCTCCCCACTTCTTCTCCCTTCTTCTATACCTTTATTTCATAGGTTTAGCCTTTTTTAGTGCACAGAGCTCCTACATATCTCATCCTTGGGTTCTTTCACATTAGACATTTTCCTTGACAGTGATTCGAGTTCTTATACCTTGTCTTTGAGACCTAATATTCTCCCTTTCATGTAATCCAATCTGTTCATGAGTCTTTCCTCTGGGTTTTAAAAAAATTAAGTGGCTGAATTTTTTCTTTTGAGTTTCCATTTAATTTTCTTCCAAGAATTATTTTCTATACTAAATTCTATGTAAGACCTTGAATTATTTTTACTATTTCAGTCATTTAACTGTTTGTGTTCTTGTTATCTTCCTTCTGGAATTTACTTTATCCTTTTTGGGCTTCTCAGTGATGTTTTATTTTGAAATTGTTACCTTCTACATTTAAGTCTATTTTTCTCAGAGAACATTATCATGGGCATACTAATGTTTTGCATAGATTTATTGTCTTGGTTATTCCTAGTTGCATCTTTCTAATGCTGCCTAGGCATCTCAGGTTAAGTTATTGGTAGTTTTTCTGGGTAAAGAAACTTTCTTTTATGCTTAGTACATTATTTTATTAGAGTCCAATTTTAAAATTTGTTTGAATATTTTGTATATAAATCATCTTATTACTTATTATTACTTTTCATTTGTACACACACAGTAATCGGTGTCTTTATAACAATTTTAAAGCAATCTTTGTATTTGTTAATGCTTCACTCTCTGGTGTCCTCTGCCATCCTTGTACTCGTGTGTGCCCTTTTACTCCCAGTTATTTCTTATCTTCTTCCATCAGGCACTGCATTTCCTTCTTCCACACTTCCTATCCATCGCCATTGTGTTGGATCCTAAATTAAATTCACTTTCATGCTCCCTTAGCCATACATAGAGACATTAAAAGATAAGACATGCATATGAGAGAGAACATGTGATTTTTCCCCCCTTAGGATTCTGTATCATCTCACATCATACAAATCCTTTACCACATATGCGTGGAGTCTTTCCACTCACTTGCTCTCCCACAGAAAAATTTAAATTTTAATATAGCTGAAGAACCACTTTTCCATGTATGATAATTTTGGCATTCATTTACTTTTTGGGTGGTCATAATTTTGATGACTTATTCTAAAGTGATAAGAGGCATTCCAAATAATTCTGCTATATTCCTTTAGTCTTTTCTGATATTCTGTACACTCCCCCCCCCCCCCGTATGTCACTGTTTCTTAGTTCTACAGAAAGAAGGGAAAAAGTTCTGCTGCCTTTAATGATCTGTTAATTTTGTTGCTGTTGGAGGGAGACTTCCTGATAACAGAGGAAGTATTTCAATTGATTCTATAATATGAATTTCCTACAGTCTAACAGAGGGCAAGTCTGGTCCTTGATTCCAAGCCTTTTTCTCTTTTACTCACAAGGTTTCTCATTGTGTGTCCTTACAGGCTAATCTACTCCTGTGAAGTGCATGTCAGTGTGGCACCAGTCACACAGTGGTGATTCCAGCAGACCACTTTGGCACAGTTCCTGGACACACGGTTAGCCTCCAGTTTCCTTACCTCTTTCTCACCACCTTATGATTCTTTCCTGTGGGAACCACCACTGTGTTCATGAGTCACATGGTACAGTGTTATAAAATTGTGAAGGAATGCCTAAAGGAATGAATTGAGAATATATTCTTCTTATTTGTGAAGAAAAGATCTCTGGTGTGGAACAGAGCACTTACCACTCTCACTGCAGAAAAGTGATTCCAGCATGGAAGATAAAGCTTTTTGATGAAGAACCTTCCTGGACCATCTCATGATAACTCATTAGACCTGAGATCATCCTACTGAATCCTTTAGGGCATTACTTCATTGTTATTTGAGATAAGGGATTGGCTAAATGTAGGAATTCCTTAAATTATTTTGTGAAATACTATTGCAATAAAGAAATTATACAATTATTCTAATAGTATGAAACTAATGAAAAAAATATTGCATTCTAGCTACTGAATCAATCCTTAGAGACACCACAACAATTGCCGTGACTTGGGAGTTTGTCTAGATAATTTTATTTCTTGGCTAAATTGCAAAGATTTATATCATCCATGACAAGCAAAAATCTGTTCTTAATAAGCTACATTTAAATATGCAGTTTAATAATAATGAAATAAATAACTATATGACAGTGCACATTCTTTCTGTTATATTTATTAGATTTTCATAAACATAGCTATATGAGTAGAAGCAACCTCACAAAGTATTGTTAAATCCTATGACAATATCTTAGCAGTTTGAGGACTTAGTTAAAAATTATTTATTTTATTATGGAAGTTTTAATTCTAACAAAATTATAGTAGTATTAACAGACATCGTTTAACTGATTAAGCTAAAACAGAGATTATGAAGAAATATAAAGTATCAGTGCTCTCTTAGACATTATATTCACAAAATTACATATTTTCATGTCTTTAAAAACAATTTTTATTTTATTAGATATTTTCTTTATTTATTGAAGCCAATATTTTATCTTTACACATGGCAGTTTAAAGTCATATTTTATATAAAATATAAAATATGTACATTGGGTTGTGGACTTGTATGTAGCTGTGAATAAATTTTTACTTATATTTGACAGTAGGACTTAAAAATAATTTTAATATAAGCCTGATTGTTCTGTATCTCTATGTAGAGACTTTTTAGATGATATACAATTACAGATAGTATTTTAAAGCTAACATGTCAGTGCAACTTCCTCTTACAGATTTAGAAAAGGAGGTTTCTGTAAGCCCATGACTTGACCAAAATCTCATCAATGACCCTGCAGGGACATCAGTCTGGTCTCTATCTTTTTTGCATGGCAGTGTGCTTTCAACAAGGCCACGTGCATCACATGTGACACCCAGACTGGGTGGGGTTTGGAGTAAGAGCAGGGACGTTTCCTCTTCTCAGCTTGTATCCATAAGCATGGAGCACTGCCAAGAGAGAACACACATGACTGAATCCCCCATAAGTTCTTATAATGATTAATTATAGTGTTTTGTGTATGTAGTACAGAAAATTACTAAAAACATATGAAGGGTGTGTTTCTAATATTGGTCCAGTTGTCTCATAGATCCTTCCTCTAGGTTTTGATTCTTTCTTAGAGTGAAGAGGCTCCATTACACAAGCATATGTTCAGATTTTGAGTTTTCTACTATACTGGTATATAGATGATAATAATTCTTCCTGGTGTTTCTTATTATTTGTTCACTGCTGAACATTATGGTATTGATGACATTGATAAAGACACACTTCACTTTTTCGTTTTCCACCATCTTATAGGTCTGTTGTCCTTCTACTCATATTTTATCACCTTCACTTCTTCCCATGGTTAGATTCCAGGGCTCACCGTCATAACTGTATTTCCTTCCCTGGTAAACTCGTTTAATCCCAAGGGTTTTTGTTGTTACTGTTGCTTGTTTGTCCGTTTTTGTTTCTTTTGGTTTTCCTGCAGGTATTCCAATAAATTTCAAGGTAAAGTCCAAGATTTCTATAGCTGTCCCTACACATCTATTGGGCTAGTCAGTTGTAAACTGAAATGTTAAATGAGGATTATGAAGCCTTACACAGAACACATACCTTTCACCGTTATTTCTTTTTAAAATTTTAATTATTTTATTTATTTACATTCCAGTAGTTGTCCCCCCCAGCCCCCCTCTCACAGTCCTCCTCCCCCTGGCCTCCAAGGTGATACTGTCCCCCCGCACCAGGCCTCCCTCTTCTATGGGGCCCCAAACCTCTTGAGGATTAAGTGCATTTTCTCCCACTGAGGCCAGATCACTCTCACTGAGTGCTATATATGTCCCAGGGGCCTCAGACTGACCCCTGAATGCTTCTGGTTGGTGGCTTAGTTTGGGGGAGCTCCCTGGGGTCTGGCTTAGTGAAGACTATCTTCCTACAGGGCTGCTCTCCCTTTCAGCTTCTTCAATCTTTCCCCTAATTCAACCATGGTGTCCCCAACTTCAGTCCGATGGTTGAGTGTAAGTATCTGCATCAGTCTCAGTCAGCTGTTGGCAGGGCCTCTCAGAGGACAGCCATGCCAGGTTCCCATGTGCAAGCACACCATAGCATCAGTAATAGTGTCAGGCCTTGGTGTCCCCCCCCCCCCCGCCTCCGTGAGATGGATCCCAAGTAGGGCCAGTCATTGGATGCCCTTTCCTTCAGTCTTTTCTCCATTTTTGTATTCTTGCAGTTATTTTAGACAGGAAAATTTCTGGGCCAGAAAATTTGACTGTGGGTTAGTAATCCTGTCCCTCCACTTGAGGCTCTGCCTATTTACTGGAGGTGGACTGTATGAGTTCCCTCTCTCCACTGTTAGGCATTTCATCTAAGGCCACTTGCATTGAGTCCTGAGTCTCTCTCACCAGCCAGGTTTCTGGTAGTTTCTAGAGGGTACACCCACCTCCCCTAAGGCTGCATGTTTTCATTCATTCTGCTGGCATTCTAGGCTTCTCTCCTGCCCCACCCCATAGGTGATCCTGTTCCCCTTTTCCCTTCCCCTTCCTCTCTCTCACCCAGCTCCCTACCTCCCTCTGCCCCCTTTGATTATCTTCTTTCCCCCCTCCTATGTGGGATTGAAGCATCCTCACTTGGGCCTTTCTGCTTGTTACACTTCTTGCAGTCCATAGGTTGTATCCTAGGTATTTGAAACATTTTGGCTAATATCCACTTATCAGTGAGTACATACCATGCATGTCCTTTTGGGTCTGAGTTATCTCACTCAGCATGATATTTTCTAGTTCTATCAATTTGCCTGAAAAATTCATGATGGCCTCATTTTTAATAGCTGAGTAGTATTCCATTGTGTAAATGAACTACATTTTCTGTTCCCATTATTTGGTTGAGGGATATCTGGGTTGTTTCCAGCTTCTGACTATTACAAATGTGGCTGCTATAAAAATAATGGAGCATGTGTCCTTCTGATATGGTAGGGCATCTTTTGGGTATATGTCACAGAGCTGGGTCTTCAGGTAGATCTATTTCCAATTTTCTGAGGAATCATCAGATTGATTTCCAGTTTGCAATTCCACCAGTAGTGGAGGAGTTTTCCTCTTTCTTCACATCCTCACCATCATGTGCTGTCACTTGAGTTTTTAATTTTAGCCATTCTGATTGGTATGAGATAGAATTTCAGGTTTGTTTTGATTTGCATTTGCCTGATGACTAGGGTTGTTGAACATTTCTTTAAGTTCTTCTCAGACATTTGAGATTCTTCTGTTGTGAATTCTCTGCTTAGCTCTGTACCCCATTTTTTGATTGGGTTGTTTTGTTCTTTGGTGGTTAGCTTCTTGAACTCTTTATATATTTTGGATTTTAACCCTCTATCAGATGTGGGGATAGTGAAGATTTTTCCCAATCTGTAGGTTGCCAATTTGTCTTATTGGCTATGTCCTTTGCTTTAGAGAAGCTTTCCAGTTTCAAGAGGTCCCATTTGTCAATTGTTGATCTTAGAGCCTGAGCCATTGGTGCTCTGTCCGGGAAATTCTCTCCTGTGCCCATGAGTTTGAGGCTTTCCCCAACTTTATCTTCTATTAGATTCAGTGTATCTGGCTTTGCTGTTATTTCTTAAATAATGTAGTCTAATAAATATTTGCATAGCATTTACATTGTGTTAGGTACTATGCGAGTAATATGGAGATAACAAAGTACACAGGAGGATGTACAAATGTTAAGCTATGGAGCTTGAATATCTTCAGATCCTTTTAACCCCAGATCTTTGTGGATCTTTTTACCCCAGAAAAGATGATTTGCTAATCTTGATCAGTGACGACATTTTCTATTGCTTGTGCACACAATATTGGAATGGTTTTTCTTTTCTGCCACATGGAAGCATTTTCTGAGAACTGGGTGACAAGTGTCAAGGAGGACTCTATGAGTAGTACTGAGAGATGAGTGCAGACATGTCTCGGGGCCTGTAGACTGATCGACTACTCTCAGTGTGTCACAGCAACATGATGATGCTGTCATGGAGCCCTATGACAGGTTGTTCAGATTTGTTTATGCAACATTAAGAGTCCTTTTTAAATTTATCCTAGAAAACGGGGATTGTCAAGGGCAAGACAGCAATCTGGTATAGATGAGGAGACTTATAGAATCTGGGCTCTATCTGCCTCAGTCTGCAGTTACTTAAAAAATATTGAAAGGTATAAAATTTTGGATTGGTCATTATCCATTTGTCTGTTGCAAGAACAGAATCTATATCTGAGCAGCAAAAGCTTTGCTTTAATTTTCAGCAATCTTTATTATATAGAGGTGTAGATTTCCCTATTAAATCATGAAAATTATGGGAAGAAAATAGATACCTTTATTATTAATAATTTGCATGTCTGTAGGTGTTATTCTAGATAATCTCCACACATGTACCTGTACTCACAAATTTTGAGTGTTAGAAACCAAATCAAAGGGGCTGGTGAGATGGCTCAGCGGGTAAGAGCACCCGACTGCTCTTCCAAAGGTGCAGAGTTCAAATCCCAGCAACCACATGGTGGCTCACAACCATCCTTAACAAGATCTTACTCCCTCTTTTGGAGTGTCTGAAGACAGCTACAGTGTACTTACATATAATAAATAAAATAAATCTTTGAAAAAAAAAAAGAAACCAGATCAAAGGCCTAGGGGTTTTATCTTTTTAGGTTTTATCTTTTTAGGTAGTAGAATGCTGGTAGCTGTCTGTGAGTCTCTTTTGCTTTCTTATGCTCTTTACTGGATCTACAAGTACAACTTCCTAGTTTACACTGGAAATGTATTCAGTTTGTCAGTTCCTACCACCATCATCTGTGCTGCCATTTAACCGTCTTCCTCATATCTTGTTTAATGATTACAACTCTATAACTGACTTATACTTTTTTTTATAGATTTCTATTCCAGGGTTTGCTTAGGGTATTCATATTCTCTTTATCTCCCTGTTTCATAATCTTCTGCTGTCTTTGGAATTCATCTGACCTTTCACCAAGAAACAGATCTGTTTCTGGGTTTAAGATTCCCGAGTGTAAGAAATCTTTTCAGATACCTCCGTGAGCAAAGTGCTTTCTGTGTTACCGTGCATATCTTAGTCCAGATGTCCAGCGCTGTGAGATGGCACTGGGAAATAGAGACAGCAGGCTCCTAAGGATCATTGGCCCATCCAGGTATCTAAATCAAGGAAATCCAGGTTTACTGAGAGACTCTTTCTCAAAAAATGAAAAGGGTAGACGGCAACAGATGAAGATACAGGATACCTATGTATTCAAAGTCCTCCTGCAAACACACACACACACACACACACACACACACACACACACACACACACGTGCGCACATGCACACACACACACACTGCTGAGGATAAAAATGCATCTCTTGTATCGCGTCTCTAGAGTTCATATAGTTGGTGCTGTGTTGTAAAGACAGTGAGTAGTAGGAGAAGTAACAACAGGAAAGGAGGAAAGACACATGGGCCTTGTAAATGACAGTGAGATTGAATTGTTAATAGTGAGCAGGAAGAAGTGCAGTAAAGAGTGTTGATGCTTTTGGGGGAGGTGCCACGAGGCAAGTCATTTCCTAGGGGGTATTAGTCTCTCAGTTTTTAGACTACTAATGGTTGCTGGATGAGGGATATCTTTTTTTTCTATCCTTGCAGCTATTGGGCAAGAGGATAGAAGAGAATTTGGGGATTCAAAGAGGAAAAAAAAGATTTCAGAGAATAAAGGATAAGAATATAATCACAATGAATTATATATTTCTAAAAGCAATAAAAAAATAAAGAAAAAAGAATATTGATTCTTGAGGAACATAAGATCTCAGAACATGAGATGTCTCATCCTGTGAGATCACATTATCAAAAATTATTGAAGAAAGAAACCAAACTTTATTGTATGAACTTCTGCCTCCTAGATAAGGCAATTGGCAGCTAAATATTTTCATCTCATCAAACGTCCAGCAACTTCTAAAATAGATTCAAGTGAGAAGATGAGGGTCAGAGTTGTAAAAACAATTTGTTCGGTGTGCAGATTATAAAGTATATCCCTTAAAATCAAAGAGCTCTTGATTGGAATGTTAAACACATGCGGTTTCCACTTGTTAGGCACTTGTGAGGTATAGGAAGCAGGTGATGAAATGTTAAATCAAGTGGAAGCTCAAGTTAGACTGAAATGAAGATGGAAAGGGGAACCACTTAATAACAACAAAAGTCCAGAAACAGAAACAATTCAAAGTGCCGAAAAGTAAATTTGTCTCTCCTAATTTAACACTCAGAGAACAAATCCAAGCAAGGCCTTCCTCCCTGTTTTTAGGTAGTATGAACAAGGCAGAAACTCTCTCATCAACCCCTCACTGTGTTTTCTTCCTGTAGCCTTCTCTTTCAACAAGACAGCCTCCAACGGGCTTGGAACTTACACTCCATGTGAGTCTCAACAGAGACCGCCTTTCTTTTAAAGAACGTGCAGGAGACCCATTCTTTTTGAGCTGTCTTTCTTACACTAGCTATGATTGGGCTGCATGTATATTCCTGAAAGCAGCTGCTTAGCCTAAGGCATGTTAGCAGGATGGACTATAAAAGGGGTTCTCACACTGTGGGTCGTGTCCTTTTGGATGTGGTCAGATATCTTGCATATTAGATATTTATGTTAAAATTAATAACAGCAGCAAAATTGCACTTATAAAGTAGTAATGGAATCATGTCATGGTTGGGGGTCACCATAACTATTAAAGGGGAAAAGCATTAAGAAGGTTATAATTTTCCTGAAGGGATAGTAATAGTACATCCCCTGAACCTACAGTAAGAGAGACATTCCCCAGAAAGAAGGGGGTTATCTTCCTCTGCAAGTCCTGTGGAAAGGACATTCTCACTGTCCCAAACTTCACTGAGGGATAGAGTGTTTGGGACTTGACTGATGCTTGAGAACTTCCTTAAAGCGGTTGTGTCATGTTTATATTTGTGAGTTAATTAGAATAAAGTGCTCATACTTAATTAATAGAACACTCATACCCCAATTAGCAAATGAGAGACTTTATTGTGCAGCTAGAAGAGTGGCACAGAAATAACAATTCAAGTTTATGGTCCAAATGACGTGCTACAAGTTGTTAATAGTCTGAAAACATTTGTATACTTACAGAGCAAAAGGTACACACCTCAAGTCATTTTTTTAAATCCATGAGTGGAGGCAAGAAGAAGATCGTGGTTACAGCAAAGTGGAGAAGTGTCTACTTTAGTTTTCACATGTCTTCTGCTGACATTATTAGACTTGGAGGTTGGTGAAAGTTAATGGCCCGATAAGATATTACATCCCAAAAGTTTCCACATGATAGTGATAAGGATGTTGATCAAGCACAGAGGTGGGCAGTGAATGGCTCTTAATGTTGGGAGAAAATTTGCCTCTGATTCCGAGATGTTCCAAGTATCAACAGACATGAAGGTGAAGGAAATCAATGAGCTTTATAGAATCTTTAATATGGAGGCATCCTTTGTCTCACTAGGAATGAGGACCATGAGACCGTGTTGCAATATGGACCATGCCAGAAGTAACAATTTTATTCATTAATGAACTCACAAATTTATTTGTGACTGTGTTAATGTACTCATGCAGCAAAGATTTATCAACTCTACAGTGTATTAGGTACTAGTTAGTGCTTCAATAAGCTCATGATTTTATGATAGGAACTAGCAATTAAAATGTCATAGGTTAGGTACTCTAACAGGTGCTACTATAGGAGCCATTTGGAAGAAATTCAGAGTTAGGAAGACCAGTGAAGAGTCACCAAGGAATATTTTCTTGAAAAAAAAAAAAAAAAACCACCAGAACTGAATTTAAAGTCCCACAAGAATTAGCCAAGTGAATAAGGATATTTCAAATTGAGCAATCTGCCTAAAGACACATAGGTACTACATGATGCTACTCACCTGACAACTGAAAGCAGTATTTTATAAAAATATGTATTCAAGGAAATTCCAAAATTTGGAAACTATTATTATAATTATAAGCATAAAATTGGATGACTCTATAGTTGGCCCAGATAAACTGTGAATTACATTGTGAACATCAATTATTTTTACCTCTTATGTTCTGTGAGGATTGAGCCCAGACACTCAGCAAAGAAAGTTGATGGCGGATGTATGGGGTGTGAGTGATGGACTGGAATGTGATCATGTAGACTGGAGAATCAGGCCCTAATACGTAACTTTAAAAGAAACTTACTGTGCATTTCCTTCTGGTGTTCCCTGATGTGGTCATTTACCATTATATCCCAACATAAAAAAAAAGAAAGAAAGAAAAGAAAAGAAAAGAAAAGAAAAGAAAAGAAAAGAAAAGAAAAGAAAAGAAAAGAAAAGAAAAATGAAAAACCACTGGTCAGGAGACCACAGAGGAGCTTTGTAGAGAAGCCAAGTGACTATCCCATCTGAAATAGTATTTTGCTTTTGACCAAATATTGACTTGAATACAAATTAGACTTAAAGAGAAGAAATAAAACAGAAGTCTTCAACAACAAGTCACTCCTTAATTTGCAATGGGGTACACCCTCAGGCAAGGCTAACCATAAATTGTTTTTCTTCCTCTGGTTGTCAATGGGACTATTAGTGAGCAAGTCTGTGATAGCAGACCTTGCCTTAACATAGTGCGGACAAGGGCTTTTATGAAGGAAAAATAGATGGTATTATTGGAGAAAATTTCATCTCTACAGATACTTTGTGTCACGGACCATGCTGACTGCAAGAGCCCTTCCTCCATGTCAAATGGCATTGAGTCTGGACAATCTTTGGACTGACTCTGAAAAGCCTAGCTGGAGATATGGAAAGCATATCTGGAACACTTTTGTTGTAAACAAACAAGCAAGAAAGCAAAACATTTTAAATCTTGTATTGCTAAGGAGACCAAAACCTACATCCAAGCTCTCAGTGTTTTATTACTTTCTAGAATATCTTTTAGTCTCTTAAACTTCATGGGTAATTCTACCTTAAAATTTATTTGGCAGCAGAGGAGATTTTTCAGTGTTTGGTGTGTTTACTCTTCTACCAGAGGGCCAGAGTTCAGTTCTTAGTACCCATGTGGGCCATCTCACACACATGTATCTCTAACTCCAGTGACTCTGAGGCTGTCTCCTTGCTTTCACAGGCACTCACAAACATGTGTTGTATACACACACACAGACACACAGACACACACACATACACACACACACTAAAAAAACTTTCAAAATTATTTTTAGAAAAAACAAGCTGATTCATAAAAAAGGCAATCAAAATTTTGATAGACTTTTCAATTATATGCTTTTTTATTAAAATGAGAATATTTGTCATAAAACAAGATGAAAATTATAATGAGCAAATCTATAATGATGCACTCTCCTAAAATTAGGACTCACTTCTTTTTAAAAATTATGTTTTTCTTTTATTGACTGAATGAAAAGAGTAAATAAGTGTTTCAAATTCAAAGAGAAAAAAATGTGAGAAGTCATTAAAATATTTGACAAAGAACAGCAAGAATTGTCATAAACTTACTTCAGTGATATTTTAACTGATATCATAGAGAGCTTCTCATGTAGCCAAGGATGACTTTGAACTTTGAAGCCTTTTGCCTCTATCTCTGTAATGCTGGGAAGACATCACACCTAATGTGCTGAGGCATGAAGTCAGGGCTTCCTGTTCATATAATCCTGTGGCAAGAGACAGTAGAAACTTAGCAAATCGAAATCACTCTAATAATGTGAGAAAGGCTGAGACTAACAGTAAAATCACTATTTTTGTGTTTAAATACATGCAAATACAATATGATTTACCAAGGTAAGATTTGGTATTGTAGACCTGCTCGGTCTAGCCACAATATGTAGACAAAGCTTTCTTCAAACTCACAAAGATCCTCCTTCCAGTGTCTCTGGATTGGGATTAAAGGCTTGAGCAGCTTCCCCTGGCTCTCTCTGCTTTAATAATGTGATATTAAGCTTGATTGTTAAACATTGAATTATATTTTTCTTATCTATACAAGGAAGAAAATACTTACCTCACAAGCATATTTATAGAAAATAAAAACTAAAACTGCCAAGGTAGAGCCAGTATTAACTTGCAACCTGAATTATTAAAAGAAAAAAAAATCAGATTCAGGGCTGGTGAGATGGCTCAGCATGTAAAGGACTTGCTGACAAGGCTAAGGACCTGAGTTTGATCCTCAGAACCCACGTGGTTGAAGGAGAAAACCAAGTGTCCTCTGACACATGCACTATGGTACACACAAACACACACACACACACACACACACACACACACACACACTATACAATTGCATAACCAATAGTACAATAAAAGTATAAAAATCAAATCAGCCAAGCGGTGCTGGACACCTTTAATCCTAGTACTTAGGAGGTAGAAGCAGGCAAATCTCTGAGTTTGAATTTGTTGTGGTCTACAGAAATGTTTCAAGACAGCCAGGGATACATAGAGAAACCCTGTCTCAACACGTGAGAGTGTCTGCATATGCACACACACACGCATATACACACACATTCTAAATGAGCTATTATATATGTGTGTGTGTATTTCCATGTAGTTATAAAAATCCAAATTCAAATACAGAATTTATTTCCCTTTAAAACTTAATATTAATTTAATATATTTAGTGAGTAACAATTCTATCAAATACTCTTTTGGTTCATAGGAAGTCACCATTAGCAAGCCAAATGGCTATTTTCTATAAAAGAAATCATCAGTAAAGGGAAAAAAAAAACTATACCTCAACAGAAATTTCAAGAGATTAATCTTGATGAATTATGTGAAATGATATATGTGAAAATCTCGGAGAGTCAGAGATACAGATTTGGGTGCCGTAAAGAAGAGAGTAACTGTAATATCACAGCACAACACTGTTCTTTCAGGGATCCCAAGGTGTCCCCACCTACGAAGCATACCACTGATGTGTGTGCTAAGGTTGTGTCCTTGTCCTTAATAGAACAAATCCTAGGATATACTTGCTTTTTGATGTTGCACTCAGACGGAAAAAATTTTTAAGATTTCATCAGTTTGTCAGAGTAAAGTCATATACATATTTGTACTCTGACTGTAAGAGGTGCAGGAAAAATTAGCTTCTTGCATGATCTAAGAACATGGGAAATTCTCCAAATAGGAGAATTGGAAAAAGCATTATTGAACTTAAAAGCGAGAAGAATGTTCACCAAAGTTTCCTCCTAGTTGGCCAATATCAACATTTTCTTCTCTCTTCTACAAATTAAAAATATGAAATATGGTTAATCACATATAAGAGAAAATTTACTATATTAAACATTTTAAATATATCATTCAAGAGTGTTACATTTTTTGTGTAATATTCCAACAAGTCTAAGATGCAAAGAGGCTTATTTTAAGTATGCTTCAGTATTGATACCAAGGAAAAGAATGATTTTTCTTTACTATGGCTACTTTATTCTTTTGGTTCCAATTACCTTAAACAAATTCCACAAGCCAACCAACAAGCCTTAAAGGTTTAGGGTAAGGGTCTATCTAGATGGCCCTATGGTATTACCATTTTTCTCTTTTTCCTTTTCTTTCCTTTATCTCTTTTACTTTCCTTTGCCAGCTTCTTCCTGGCTTAGTTTACCACTCAGGCAACTTCTCCAGCTTCACATTTTCTGGAAGAACATCAGGCTCACATCATCCTAATACTGGTCTCCAGTAACACGCACTTGTCTTTGCTATAAAAGAAAGAAAATGCTTCTGTGGTTGCTTAGTGTTGATTTGGTGCCCTGAATCACCCGAGTCATACTGTCTTTGATTAGGCACTTGATTTCACTATGTTTATTCCACGGTGAGACTGAGCCTTAGGCTTGACAGTTCTTCTATGGGATTTATATTCTGTGGAGCAAGGGAAGTTCCCAAGATAATTGCCCAGAGCACATCTGACACTCACAAGGAGGTCCCAGTGCATTTGCTGCATATACTTCTGTCTTGTCTTCACTATATGAGCCCTTTCTATTGTTTACACTTACTTTTAAATTTTTATGCAATTTTGATTATTGATAAATCTGTGTGGAGTCTTTTTGTCTTCTCATAAGGAAACCTCGTTCTTTCCTCTTTCTTCTGAGAAAGGCCGTGTCTACAGTCAAGACACAGTAACCTTAAGAAGGACTGATTGAGTATATGAAGTCAAGGGTAGACAATGTTAAATCACTCCACAAATAGAAAGAGCTCCTCAGCCCAGGTCATCTGCTTTACCTTTGGTCTACTTCTTGTTTATGAACTGCTATGAATATTTTTATGATAGTAAAATTGAATGTATGCACTGTGCACATGTCTCTGACTAAATGATTACAGAACAATTCACCAGGACTGGAGAATATAAAGAATATAGTAAGAATAAAATGATATTATCTGAGAAATAAAATTTAATTACATAGACAAATCAATCACATGAAATGTGCATGAGAAGTAATTTGAAGTGAGATGCAATTATAAAGAACTAATCAGAAACTCGGAATAAGAAAAATAAAATGGTTGGCAGCTCAAGCGAAGAAATGGAAAGAGAAAATCATAGGAATAAATTGTCTAATAAACTTGTTTCCAGCCAAAGGCTATAAGGAATCTGGAAGTGTGACTGATCTTTAGTTCATTGCCCAGACTCTGGTCTGATATAGCTTCCTTAGACTTTTATGTGAGAACCTTTGGGTTGTATGATCAAGCTCTTGTTTCTATCAACCCCCAAACTAATAATGTCATATATTATGACAGAGACATTCCTGATTTGCTGTCACCTATTGTCCTTATGTTTCCACCTATATGTTTGACAAATAACTTAGTTTATGACTTACTGCCACCTCATAGCTATAAAACTTCATAAAACCTCTACCATGGTGGAACATGTTATTTGGCCAAAACAATATTCCTTTTCTTGGACTGAGGTCACTCCTATTTGGCTATAAAATAAACCATATTTTATATGCTTTGCAGTGATAGCAATGTTTTACATTAATACCAAGTAGGTATAAGATCAATGCAATTGATAATTTCTTTCTTTGTTTTTGTTTTTTGTTTTTTGTTTTGAAAAGGAAAACAAGACTAAGATTAAAATAATGATTCAACAAAGAAAATATAAAGAAAGATAAGTTGAGATAAAAGTAAGTAGTTCCACCTATCTGCCTGCGTGGATGGAATTAGAAAATATCATCTTGAGTGAGATAATCCAGAATCAGAGAGACAAACATGGTATGTACTCACTTATAGGTGGATATTAGCGATAAAGTACAGTAGGACTATGCCTCAATCCATAGACCCAAAGAAACTAAATAATAAGTAGGACCGAAGAAGGGAAGTTTGAATCTCTCTGAGAAGCAAAAATAGAACACACATTGAGGGTGGATGAAGTGAGAAGACTTGGTGAGGAATGGGATTAGGGAGGGGAACAGGAAGGATCAAGGGGGTGGAGGATAGAGGGAGAGGGTAATTGGAAAGAGAACTAGAAATGGTGGAGTGGGGACACATCTGTGGGATGAACAAGAAACTTGGGACAAGGGAAATTTCCAGGAATCTGTGCGGATGACCTATGACTCCTAGCAATGGAGGATATGGAACTGAAATTGCCAACTCTTGTAACCAGAAAGGACTTCCCATGGAGAGATTTGGACATCAACCCAGCCACAGAACCTTAGACTCACAATTTTTCCTGTCTACAAGGTGTGCAGTAATAAACATAGAACAGAAACTGAGGGAATGGCTAGCTAATGACTGCCCAGCTTGAGACCCATGCTGTGAGAGGGAGCTCACCCCTGACAAGATTAATGCTGTTCTGCTATACTTGAAGATAGGAGCCTAGCGTTACTGTCATCTAAGAGGCTTCACATAGCAACTGATGGGAACAGATGCAGAGACCCACAGTCAAACACTAGGCAGAGGGTGGGGAATCCTGTGCAAGAGGGGAGGGAGGATTGAACGAGTCAGAGGGGTCAAGGACCTGTTGACCTATAATGTCATGACTCCTTTGACTTCTTGACCACATTTGTGTCTGTATACTGTTGTCTCGGAGTTCCAGGTCCAGCAAGACAGCAGAAGTCCAACCATCCTTTGTGATTCATACCTCCTCCCTGCTGCCATCACACTTACTAATAGCCTATTGGCAAAATAACCGTATGATAAAGTTATATTAGAGAGCAGAGATAGAAATTCTACTTTCACAAGCAGGGACATGGTTATCATGTGCGAAGTGGTAATCAGAGGAGGAGAAATTGTGTATCTATCTCTACAATTTACCACAGTAACTAACTTAAATAAGATATATTTAGTGTGTGGAAGCTAAAGACAAATGTCTATAGGCTTCTAGAGGGGAAAAGCAGACGATTTGCAGAGAAACAAGAATGGGATGGACACTGGATTCTCAGCAGTGAATCCTGTGCTCTGACCTTTAAATATATATGATAAACACTTGGGAGTATATAAGGAATTTAGTACAGGACTCACTGCAAAATCCCCTTGAGAAATGTCTCTCAAAAGGTGAAAAAGAACCAATGGGTATGTGGAATAAAATGAACTATATTTCAAGGATGAAGACTGGGAGAAGTGGTTAAGAACACCTGCTGCTTTAGCACAAGACCCAAGTTTGGCTTTCCAGCACACACATAGTGACTTACAACTGTCAGAACTTGAGGTCCAAGGGATCTGACTCTCTCTTCTGGCCTCCATGGACAGCAGGAAAACACACAGTGCACTTACATACCTGCTGGCAAAATACATATAAAATGAATTTTTTAATTAAAGATGAATTATATTTAAAGATTATAACTAGATTGTTTCCAGTTTCTGGCTATTACAAATAAAGCCGATATGAACATAGTTGAGCAAATGCCTGTAGAATGGTGGAACATCTTTTGGGTGTATGTTCTGGTATGGTATAGCTGGGTCTTGAGGTAGAACTAACTATTCCTAGTTTTCTGAGAAACCACCAAATTGATTTCCAAAGTGGTTTTTACAAGTTTGTACTCCCATCAGCAATGGAGAAGTATTACCTATCCTTGCCAGAATGTGCTATCTCTTGAGTTTTTGATCTTGGCCATTTTGATGAGTGTAAAATGGAATCACAAAGTTGTTTTGATTTGCATTTCCCCCCGATGTCTAAGGACTTTAAATATTTTAAGTGCTTCTTGGCCAGTCAGGAATGTTCTCTTTAGCTCTGTGCCTCAATTTCAACTGGTTTATTTGGTTGTTGGTGTCTAACTTCTTGAGTTCTTGGTAAATTTTGGATATTAGCCCTCTGTCAGATACAGGGTTGTTGAAGATCCTTTCCTAATCTGCTGCTGTTTGGTCTATTGACAATGTCCTTCACCTGACGCGTGAATAAAGAAAATGTGGTTCATCTACACAACGCAATACTATTCGGCTATTAAACACAAAGACATCAGGAACTTTGTAGACAAATGGGTGGAACTTGAGAATATCATCCTGAATGAGGTCCCAAAAGGACATGCATTGTATGTGCTCATTGATATGTAGATATTAGCCATAAACTACAGGTACCATGTTATACTCTGCAGATCCAAAGAAGCTAAACAAGAAGGAAGGAACAGCAAAGATGCTTAAATCTCACTTAGAAGGAGGAGTATTCATAAGAGGCGGATGGAGTGAGGGAACTGGGAGGAAGGGCAGATGGGAAGAGGAATGGGAGGCTCAGGATCAGGTGTGAAAAGGAACAGGAGAGATGGCCAGTTGACATGAAAATGAATGGAAATCTGCAAATGACAGGGGTGGGGAGCTGGAAGGCATCTCCAGAATGAGACAGAGACCTGGGATAATGGAAGTGCCCAAGAATTGAAGGTGGAGGGGTGGCCTTCGCAGTGACTCATTACATCGGGGATATGGAACCTGAAGACCCTACCTCTGCTAGCCAGGCAGGAACCTAGGTGGAGTGATAAAGACACAAACCCACAAAACTTTCAACTCAAATTTATCCTGTCTATAAGAAATGGAATCACAGGGGCTAGAGCAGAGACTGAAGGAAATGCCAGCCAACCAATAACTAGCCCAACTTGGAAACCCATCCCATGGGTAAGCACCAATTCCTGGCACCATTAATGATACTGTATTATGCTTGCAGACAGGAGACTAGCATGGCTGTCCTCTTGAGTAGCTCCTCCCAGCAGCTGACTCTGAAGGATGCAGACACCCACTCAAAGTCGCCAACCAAAAGAACATACACAGGTCAGACCTAAGCCTCCCACACATATGTAACAGATATGCAACTTGGTCTTCATGTGGGTCCAGAACAACTGGAGCAGGAGCTATCACAAAAGCTGTTTCCTGTAGGTGGGGTATGTTCTTCTAGCTGGGATGCCTTTGCTAGTATCAGTGGGAGACTTGAAGTCCCAGGGTTGGGGAATATCCAGAGGGGCCTCCACATGCTCAGAAGATAAGAGGAGGGAAGATGGGAGAAGGATTGTGAGAGGGGTGATCAGGAAGGGGTAATGAGCAGGACGTAAAGTAAAGTGAATAAGTGAAACAATAAAATTGAATTTTAAAAATGTTAATAATATTTAAAAAACATAACTAGAAATATAGTGATTTCTAAGGGGTACATGTGAGAAATTTTAGTGTATTCATCATTAAAAATCAATAATAAAATAATTCCTAGCCAGTTATGAATAAGAGAAAAACAGAAGAAAAATAGATAAGATGATAGATCAGAAAACAAGCAACTAAACAATTCATCAATAACCCCAAATCTATGACACTTAAAAGATTTAGAATGGCTTCAATGAATGAAGAATTAACCAGTGGATAGAAATGATGGCATTACCAAACCCAGACACTATTGCACATGGCAGAAAGATTCTGCTGAAGGGCCCCTGATATAGTGGCCTCTTGTGAGGCTATGCCAGTGCTTGACAAACACAGAAGTGGATGCACACAGTCAGCTATTGGTTGGAACACAGGGCCCCCAATGGAGGAGCTAGAGAAAGTACCCAAGGAGCTGAAGGGGTCTGCAAGCCTATAGGTGGAACAACAATATGAACTAACCAGTACTCCCAGAGCTCTTGTCTCTAGCTGCATATGTAGCAGAAGATGGTGTATTCAGCCATCATTGGGAAGAGAGGCCCCTTGGTCTTGCAAACTTTATATGACCCAGTACAGGGGAACACCAGGGCCAAGATGTGGGAGTGGGTGGGTAGGGGAGCAGGGTGGGAGGAGGGTATAGGGGACATTCGGGATAGCATTTGAAATGTAAATGAAGAAAACATCTAATAAAATAATTTAAAAAAAAAAAGAAATGATGGCATTGATACCCATGGGTCACAGAGATGACAAATAGCCAGGTAACTTGGGTAAGGTTGATCAAAGATGCTTTTTCTTCTCATAGAATTGCTTTCTATGGGAACATACTGAGGCCTAACCTTTCTTCCAGTTCCACATATAAGAAGAGATTGCTCTGCTAGTGATGTAGCAAGAAAAGCACAGATCATGTGCAAGGAGATTTACTACTGCAGCTGTGATCCTCAACAGTCACAATTTGATGCATGAATTCTTTGCCATCTTTTAAGCTCTATCACTGTAAGTGAGGAGGTGAGCAGGTTTTTCTGCTCTGAATAAACTTATGCTGAATGTTATTTTATTAAAGAGGCATTCTACTCCTACGTTGCTTCAGGTTCTGGTAAGTTTTGATTAATTCCCTATCTTCACTATAATGTTGTTTCCATTTATTCAATCAAAGAGCCTCTGATAAAGCCCTGTGTCTGAGAATAGAATGGTTGTTAGCGGAGGGTGGTGTGAGTAAGTGGGAAACAGTCATAACGGAGGAGGAAAAATTGATCAGTGTTGTTACAGTTTGAGTAATGTGTTTGGATGCTAAGTTGACAAGGGGTGGACTTGTGATAGTTAATCTTCATTGTCAACTTGACTAAATTTAGAATGACCTAGGACACACACTTGTAAGCGTGTTTCCAGAGAGATTTAAATGAGTAGAAAAATCTAATGTGAATGGGATTTATACAGTTCTATGTGCTAGCATCCTGGGCTGAATAATAAGGAAATAAAGAGAAAGCATGAGTTCCATCATTCAGCTCTGGGTACATCTTGACTATGGGTTTAGTTTGACCAGCTCTTTCATGCTTCTGTTGCCATGTCTTCTTACTGTGATGGACTGTCTTTCGTCAGTTCTAATAAATCCTTGGTTTATTCAGGGTCTTTTCGGCATAACTGCAAGAAAAGTATTAAGTACAAATGAGTCTAAGCTATACAGTCAAAAGTGAGAAGTTATGAGCTGCCATTGGACAATAGGGAAGATTATACATACTATTGCACTGTGTGTTTTATTTTTATTTATTTATTTATTTTTTTTGCATTTTATTTTTTTTTTATTTTATTTTATTTTATTTTTTCTGTGTATTTGTTCTTTTATTTTCTTCTTGTTATGCATTTTTTTTATTATTATTATTTTCTTTATTTACATTTCAAATGCTATCCCGAAAGATTCCCATACCCCTCCCCCCACCTCTGTTCCCCTACCCACCCACT
>NC_034599.1:78792556-78802719 GCF_900095145.1 Mus pahari
GGGAGGAAAGGTGTTGGGTGCTGGATCAGCCTGCGGACAGCCGCCAGGCGAACACCCCTCCTGGGCAGGAGAGGCGCAGGACGATCGGCGCACTGTGTGTTTTAAAATGTTAGAGGAAAAAGATTTGAACGGTGAAGAAATGAAAAAATGTTTAAAGATGTAGCCTTTAGGTCTGATTCAAACAGTATACAATGTGCACATGCATTACAACATCATATGATGGCTTATGAATACATATAACTTTTATGTTTTTGTGTACTAGATAAAGACAGTCAAGTAAAAAATAAAGAGATGAAATATCACACAATTCTGGTTACTCAAATGTTCACTTCAAAAGATAGAGTTTCATTCAAACATAGTCACTCTCCGAGTCTTTAAAAAAAGTTGTGTTCACATGTGTTTACATGTGAGTAGTATATGATCATGTATGTGCAGGTACACCTGTATGGATGCCAGACCAAGACACATGATGTCTTGCTATATTATTATTTGCTTTATTCATTTGAGGAATGGGAAATATGAGGTCTTTCCCTCACCCAAAGCTTGTTGGCATAGCTAGATCAGCTGACTAGCAAAACCAAGCAATATTTCACCCAAATGTGATAGATTGCACATATCCACGAGCACTCCTAGCTTTTTCAGTTTTGATGGAAATATGAACTCAATTCACCATGTGTGAATTAATATGTATTATTGTTTCATAAACTTTTAAAATTAGGGTAATTAATGTTTTATATATAGATATTTCTTTTCTGGACTAAGATGTTCCAGCTAGACCTTTAAGGCATTTACAAAGGGGTCATGAACTATATGGGCAATGAAAAAATATTAAGTACATATTGAATTTCATTTAAATTTAAAATAAAATTTGAATTAGATTTATTAATAAATCAAATAAGTAAAAGGTTTTATTAAAGGGGAGAGAGGAGAGAGAACATGGACTTGATCAATGTATAATAGATGTGAAATGTCGAAGTGAAATCTGTCACTTTATAGATACTGTGTGGTAACAATTGTAATTTGGAAATGAGAATGCTATAAAATGAAAAAGGTCTCTGGTTTTATGTGTTAATTTAATTTTAAATTATTATATGTGCCTTATTAATTTAGTATATTATATTATTATATTGATGTTAACTCAACATTAAATATTAATTTAAAGAATATTAAACTATAAATATATTTCACATTTTATCAATTTAAGGATAATTAAATTTCTTGTTTCTAATATTTTCCCATAGTCATTAATCATTTTCATTTAATGTTAATTTGGAGAAAAAATATTGTAAGTTGAAATTAACGAATACAATTTTCACAGGCTTAAAGAAAAAAATAATTTATAAAAGCTCTTGACACTTTGAAATACTATTAAGAAAAATTTTAATTTTTTTCATATGAGAGACTTTAATGTAAATAGAAAATACCTTTTCAAATTGAGGTGAATGCATTTTTGAATCATTAATAATGCTGTGTACTGCAGAATTATTGTCACAGGCAAAGAAAGGGTAATTATGCAAAGGACTCAGATCTGAGCACTTAGTGAAAAAGAGGCACATAAGCAATAGTGGGGTACATCAACTGCCAAGTGCTGTAATATATGACATGTATTTAAAATTGTAACTCAGAAGGATTTCCTGCTTTAATTTTCTTTGTATGTCTCTTACTAAAAAATAATCTATGGCCGAGAATAACTTAGTAGCATGACTGTCACTGTAGGGAAAATACAATAGGGTTCTCAGCCAACCATTGGACTGAGCACAGGGTCCCTAATAGATGAATTAGAGAAAGGACTTAAGGTGCTAAAGGGGTTTGTAACCCCATAGGAAGAACAATAATATCAACCAACCAGACCTCCCCTCCGGAGCTCCCAGGGACTAAACCACCAACCAAAGAGTACACATAATGGGACTCATGGCTCCAGCTGCATATGTAGCAGCGGATGGGCTTGTCAGGCATCAATGGGAGGAGAGGTTCTTGGTCCTGTGAAGGTTTTATGCCCCAATATAGAGGAATGCCCGGGTAGGGAAGCGGGAGTGGGTGGGTGGGTTAGTGAGGGAATACCCTCATAGAAGCAGAAGGAGGGGGCGATGGGATAGGGGGCTTCTAGAGGGGAAACCAGGAAAGGGGATAACATTTGAAATGTAAATGGAGAAAATACCCAAGGGGGGGAAAAGGAGTAATAAGAAAAAAATAGAGTTTTCTTCTAAAATATAGAAGGCCTACAGAATTAGTCTGTATGTGAACCATCCGTCATGTAACATAGATAGTGAATTCCTGTGTCTGAGGTGACTTGTCATATGAGTCTTATTATTTGCAGTGAAGAAGCAAAATATTGAAACAACTGTACGATTTATTAAGAGATTAATGAATAAAAAAAATTTTAACAGACCAATAATGTTTAAGGTTATTAGATAAATAGTAAATGGTATGTCACAGAAGAAAATAGTTGGATCTGTTCACCTCAACGATAACATCTGACATTTCAAATAATTCAAAGAAAGTAGAGAAAAAGATATATTTTTCAGCTAATTTTTATTTATTGGCATTGATACCAAAACCAGAAAAATTCAATGAAAACTCCAGTATTCATGATAAACTTAGATTCAAATAATAATTAAATACAAACATTACCAAATTAGATTGCATAGCACTTTGAAAACATTGACTATAAGGAACTGAGACTTTCCTGAAATAGAAAATATATTCAACAAATATCATCTAGTAATGCAAAAGAAATTTAGGGAAAATGTCAAAACTACATTAGCAAGAGGATCATCATCGTCATCATCATCATCGTCATCATCGTCATCATCATTGCAGCATCATAGTATCATCATCATTAGATTATCACATCATCATTATATCATCATACATCAACATATCAGCATATCACCCCAACATAATCACATAGTCCATTCTATTAACTTTGTCATTGTCATCATCATCATCATCAATAATAATCACATCATTTATACATCATGGCAAGATCTTCATCATATCAGCATCATTATATCACCATCATCCCCTCATTATCAAATCATTATATCAGCACTATTATTATATTATCATCATCATTGATTGTCATTGATACAGACTAAAGAATTGGCAAATAATTCTTCATGATAACAAATCTGTAAACCACTTAAGCACAGCAGTGACCTCAATATAGTAAAAGCCACATGTGATAAATCCATGGTCAACAGCAGATTGCAGGAGACAAAGAAAAAACTCTCAAAAGTTCTATTCAGCATTGTTTTGAAATCCCAACCAGAGCACCAGGGGAAAAAAAAGAAAGAAAAGGCTTCCAAATAGGAAAAGATTAAGGTAAATGCTCTCTGTTGCTATATGATCTGATTTTGTACAAAGAAAACTATAATAAGTGCACAAAACCCTGTGAGAGTTAATAACCAAAATTGGCAAAGTATTTTAGTATACAAAATCAACAGGCAAAATGCCAGTTGCATTCCTAAACATTGAATTGACTCAAAAAGAAATCAAGAATCAACCTTAATTTATTATCACTACAAAAATAAAACACCCAGTGATAACTTTACCTAAAGAAGTAAAAGGGGTGTGCACTTAAAAGTATAGAACATAGGTGAAGAAAACTGAAAGCAATAAAAGTAAATGCATAGTTCGAGTACCCATTCCACATTAAGTGACGATGGATTTGACACACTCTCAAGTAATACTTGAGTGGCATGCTTCACAGATCTTCCAAAGAGGGTGAGCTCATCCACTGGGAAGAGCAGTGCAACTAATGGGTGCTATTGGGTGGCATTCATTTATTTAAAAAAGAGATTTTAAACCCACACAATACCTGAAAACAATTCAACAGAACTCCAATGTATATTAGGAAACACGGAAAATTATAGACAGAAATGTAGGATAAGTTTGTATTATATCAATAGAGGTAGTAGTGGATTATTTCATTGCATGCAACACCAGAGAACAATCAACACAATTTTAAAAATAAAACTTAGGTTTAAATGAAATTATAAACCTTTTATATCATAAAAAAATTACAGGTGAAAGGACAATCCCAAAAATGAGTGAAAAATTTTGTGAACCATCCATCTGATAAGGAAGTAATTAAGTCTCGAATTGATATTTCTCAAGAAGACTTACCAATGAACAATAGAGCATAAGACAGTTATGCTTACCATGATTAGCTATTAGAAGAATAGAGATTAAAACAATGGAATATTACTTCCTACAAGATAGACTGGCTATTGCTCAAATGATGGAAGAAATAGTAAGATGTAGGAAAATGGTGCCTATACATTGTATGCATTGTAAACAGTACTGCTGTTAATACAAAAATACAGAGGCTCATCAAAATTAAGCACAGAATTACTCACAAAATAATCCAGCAATCCTGTTAAGGGTATATAACCAAAAGAATTAAGTGATCTTGTAAAATTATACATGCATTTGTGCATGTGTATGTGTGTGTTCTGCATCACTCTTTTCTTCTCAGTTGGATACTGTGATATATCCAAGGAAACTTTAGCTAATATCAACTGGATAGATAGTGTGACTGGGGTCTCCGACCTTTCAAAGTTATGAGCAATCACACATCTTTAGTTAATAAGGAACCCAACATTGGGTATTTTGTTATGAAAACACACACATACACACACAAAGTATGTGTGCTTATGAGGTATGTTACAAACTTATAAGGGGATAATACACTATATACTGACAAAAGTGTGAATTTATTTTGTCATGATGGAACAACAAAATATAATATTATTTGAAATCTGAAACCATATGACATAGTGGGGCAAGAGGTTAATAAAGAAATATTGAAGGAAATAGTTTGTCTCCAAAGTGCAAACTATGGAATAAAAAGTAAATTTTCACAAAACTTCTTAAAACTCATTGGCTATAAAGTACCATGAGCCAGGCACAGCTCCATAGATGAATCTAACAAAAGATAGAAGAAATATACGGGACAAATGCTAAAGAGATAATGGTTAAGTCATTTAGGCTGTTTTGAAATTTGTGCAAGGTAATTTACTTATAATTGTCCAGTGCTTTACAAGTTTTGGATAAATGATATCTTCAGTAGGTTAAAAGATTGTAGTAAATTGAAAAATAAAATAAATTCTAATTTTCTCCCTTCCTTCCTTCCTTCCTTCCTTTCTTTCTTTCTTTCTTTCTTTCTTTCTTTCTTTCTTTCTTTCTTTCTTTCTTTCTTTCTTTCTTTCTATGGTTTATTGAGACAGGGTTTCTCTGTGTAGCCCTGACTATCCTGGAACTCATCTGTAGACCAGGCTGGCCTCCAACTCAGAAATCTGTCTGTCTTTGCCTCCCAAGTGCTGGGATTAAAGGGGTGTGCCACCACTGTCTGGCTAATCATTTTTTTAAAGGACTCTTTATCATTTATTTATTTATTTATTTATTTATTTTTGGTTTTTTCGAGACAGGGTTTCTCTGTATAACCCTGGCTGTCCTGGAACTCACTTTGTAGACCAGGCTGGCCTTGAACTCAGAAATCGGCCTGCCTCTGCCTCCCGAGTGCTGGGATTAAAGACGTGTGCCACCATGCCCGGCTCTGGCTAATCATTTTTGATTTTAAGAAAACTATAGTTTTTTTCTTATGACTTCATTTCCCATAGGAACCTGTTAGTGAATATGAAAATAAAAATTGAGTATTTTATATGGATATAAAATTCATCAATAATATAGGAAATAATCTTGTTAATGTTGACAGAGTCAATAGTTTTTTGAGAACAAAAATGTTAGATACAGAGGAAAAGCATATCTTTAAATTTACTGTAAAGTTCACACACACACCCCACACTAAGAACAACGAATCTACCCTTAAAGCAAAAAGGAAAAAAAAAAACCTTAACAAAACCAATGTGCAAAGCACACATTTAACCAAGGTTGTGTAGCATGATGTATAAAAAAATCTCCTAAATGATTGAAGATTGCAACAAATGGATAAATTACTCGAGTGGACATTTTATAAAGAATACGTGTGAGAAAATGATAAATGTAAAAATCTTCTTACCATAATCTATGCAAATGAAGTCCCAATGAAACCTTATATCGGAATGGTTAAAAACTAAACAGAAACACAAGTGTTACCATCGAGTCGCTAGAAGGACTAGAATTCTTCTGAGTCACTTTTAAATGTGTGGGATGGTACAGCCCTTTTGGAAAACAATCTACATTGATCTGTTCAGTTAAGTCTTCACATACTGTATAACTCAGTAATTCTCACTCTAGTGTATTTATCACTAAATGAAAATATATGTCTGAACAATTCCCTGAATGAGTGAATTGGATAGAAACTTTAGTTATTGTTGCCTGAAACTTGTCTTGGTAATACCTTGACTTTATCAGAAGGTGAGTTGTTAAAACTAATTTTGGTCCAGCAACAGGCCCAAAGTGGGATGAATCTCCAAGGCCTGACATTATTACTGAGTCTATGGAGAACTCACAAAAAAGGGACCTATCATGACTGCCCTCTGAAAGACCCAATAAGCAGCTGAAAGAGTCAGATGCAGATATTTGTACCCAACCAATGGACAGAAGCAGCTGATCCCTGTTGTTGAATTAGGGAAGGCTGAAAGGAGCTGAGGAGAAGGGCAACCCTGTAGGAGGACCAAAAGTTTCAATTAATCTGGACCCCTGAGACCTCTCAAACACTGGACCACCAAACAGACAGCATACACCAGCTGATATGAAGCCTCCAACACACATACAGTAGAGGAATTCCAGGTCTGTGTTCATTCAGAGATGATGCACCTAACCCTCAAGTGACTGGATGCCCCAGGGAGTTTAGAGGTGAGGTGGGGGTGGGGCTGGGGACATTCATGTGGAGACAGGGTGGGGTGGAGAGGACATGTGGGATGGGGGCGGGGAATGGAATATGGAGTGTAAAAAATAAATTACAAATAAAATAAAATTAAATAAAAAAATACACAACTAATTTTGGGCCATGCACAGTGTGATATTCTACAAACAGTAGGGAGAAGTCCTAACATAGGCAACAAGCTAAAAACTGTGCCAGTAATGGTAGCCAGGCATAAGAGCAGACATGCCACGGTGCTTTTCCTCAATATGTAGAACTAGTCTCCAGTGTCAGAAACTAAGTAATGGCAGGCTGATTGGATGCTGATGACAACAACGTTTTGGGATAACATCCTGATGGTAATGGGGATCTTTTGAATTTTGTCAAACTTCATTATCTTAAAATGGGTTTGTATTATTTTATGTAAATTTTACCAACTAAAAATTATGGAAATGGTTTTAAATGTCATTAATGTCTGACCCAGGTATAAAGTTAAATATTTTGTAAGAAGGTCTCATAATATGTTCAGACTTAAAATATAACACAGTTTGTTTTCCTGAAATAAGTTGTCTGATGAAAACATTTACTATCAAGAAAGGAAAATAGAAGTTTTGAATTCTCCTAAATGCAAACTACAAGCTGCAGGAGTGTCTGAATATGCATTCAGTGAGAAAGGCAGTTAGATAGCATTAAGCTGTCTCTCTGTAATGTTCTTTCCTAGACACAGAGTTTAAGAGGTACAATAATGTGGAAAGACAAGTGAATGATCTATCTAGCTTTCACCATCAATTCCATGTACATTCAAGTTTAGAAAATGATAATAATGTATTATATTAAGGCAGTGAATAGCCAAAAAGCTCAGAATTACAGCACTGCAAATACATTAGAGGAGGCAAAGGGTGGAGATATTGGATGGTGTGAGGATGAACTGAACAGAAAGAACACTGAATGTCAGACAGTGCCTCTGATGATTTTAAAAACATATTTTTTTATACTTAAATTGGAAGTAGAAAAAGAGTCTATTAGTCCACCTAAAAGTCCGCAAAAAATAAAGTCAAATGTATCTTAATGTGAATAGAAAGAATGGGAAGGAAATACAGAAGCACACAGAGCAGAGAGATAAATCAAGGTGAAACACGTAAGATCAAGCACATGCAGGAATGGGGAGATGGGGCAGGACTAATGAGCTAAGGGCACAGTTTTGATTCCCATTATCTACATTGGGACAGCAGCACTGGGGATTCAATGCCCTCTTCTGACTCCTATAGCATATATATGTATATATATGCAGGCAACACTCTTACACATAAAGCAAAATAAATATTCTAAGCAGAAAAGGAACAATAAGCTAGATGAAGCAGTGATGACTGATCTATTTTTCTTTTTTTAAAATTAAATATTTTTATTGACTCATTGTGAACTTCACATCATGCACTCAACACCACTCATCTCTCCATCTCTTCATATCCATTCTCTGTTTTGCAACCTCCTCCACGAAAAGAAAACCGAAGATAAAAATAAAAACCAAATCAACCAGAAGCATCTCCCTGTGGAAGCTGTGGTGTGTCATCGTGTGTCATAGAGTACATCCTTCCCCTATATAGCTTTACTTGCAAATGTTCATGGGAATGAGTCACTGGTCTGCTTCAAGGCCTCTGGCTTCTGTCACATTATCAATAATGGATCCTCTCCAGAACTCCTCTCTGACATCCCAATGTTTCTCTGTGCCATGGTGATCATCAGCTTTGCATCTGCATGACTGGACCTTTCATGTGCTCCAGCACTTCATAGATGAGGTGGATGTTGGGGTGGGCCAAGTCAAAGCCTTGGATCTGGGCCTGGGTGGAAGCTAAGTTGGTCAGCCTATGTGCTTTCCTGTGCCCTCACAGCCAGAGCCATCTCTCCCCCTTTACCTAGGTGAGAAGTCAAGCTTTCATGCTCTCAAGCCCTTAGGTCCTCTTGCTCTCCATGCCCAGGCCACCAGGGCCAGCTTGACTCTGGTGTCCAGACCAGGAGCTGGTCCACTCACCTAAGGACACTAGTGAGATGCTTGGCCAGCTTCCTGCCACAATTTTACTTAGGAGATTCTTAGGAATAAAATAGATGTTATTTTTAAGCAAAAGCAAGAGACAATGATATGAAGGGCAGAAAAGGTGGGAGCAAGAAAGAAAATCACAGCCATCGTTCTAATGAAATGTCAATCCGATATAATAAAACAAAAAATCCTCCAGTACAGGTACCTTTTCATATTGAGAGAGTCGAGGTAGGACATCTTCATTGCAAAATACTTCCTTCTCCTTTTCATACCCAGAATTCATACACTTAGTATATATATATATATATATATATATATATATATATATATATATATGATGCAGCCTTTTGATTTGTCTGTTGGGGCTGAGGGTGGTACTTCTATCCTCTTCCCTGATGACCATCTTGGATGCTGATCAAGTTCTCACTACTCTCCCGTTCTTTGTTCTTCTCGTCCCTCTCCACTCCATCCTTTTACTTATTTACTGTCTTGAGATGCAGTTGCCCCTTGTATCCAAACCTATTCTCTAGCTTTGAGTCATCTTGTCCTCACTTCGTGGTTGTTGGGATTGCAGACATGCAGTATCATACCCAGTCATAATGTGTTTTCTAATTTACAGAAATTTCATCCCATATTTCAGGCTACCATGTGTGGAGAGGATAAGAAGGAAATCTCAGGCACTGCACTACACTTTTGACAGTTCATAGTTTTTTGTTTGTTTGTTTTTTTTTGTTTTTTTGTTTTTTGTCGAGACTGGTTGCACACCTATGTAAAAAACAAGTACACAGAAAAAAATAGTAGCGTAAGTTTCAAAAGGAGAATTTTTAATATGGGATGTTGCCTTTAGAATCTCCACATAGGGATAGAATGTTTGGAGTGTTCCCNTAGAGAAATGTTCTTAAGGCACAGAAAAGGCGTAAGAAGTAAAAGGAGCTATATTTAGGAAGAAACACACAAGGAAAGGGGACAGGGAACAGGGGTTGTGGCTTCAGTTACCTCACAAGGTACTCTGTGAGTAAGACAAGTGAGCCTTGTCAAAGTTTTACAAGATATGTATATTAATTTGCTTTGTGTGCGTGTATGCATGTGGATATGCACATGCCATAATGCAAGTGTAGAGGTCAGAGGACAATTTGTTGAAGTTGTTTCTCTCCTTTTACCATGTGGGTCCAAGGAACTGAACTCAGGTCATTAGGCTTGGCAGCAACCACTATGCTAAGCTATCTCTATGCCCAAACCTTAGCAAACCTTGACTGCAGATGTATGTCCTCTCTCTCTCTCTCTCTCTCTCTCTCTCTCTCTCTCTCTCTCTCTCTCTCT
>NC_034599.1:78802730-78806384 GCF_900095145.1 Mus pahari
CTCTCTCTCTCTCTCTCTCTCTCTCTCTCTCTCTCTCTCTCTCTCTCTCTCTCTCCTCTCTCTCTCTCTCGTGTTTGCATGTGAATTTAATGGATTAAATGTGTTAACATATATAAAATGTTCTTTGTGTCTATTTACTACTATAGCAATACTTAAAATAATCACCTTATGAAGAAATACAGTTTATTTTGATTCTTGGATTTTATTCCAAGAAACTACTGAACCTGCCATATTGGGACCTGAGATGAGGTGGCCAATCTTGGTGAGGAAGGTATAGGATCAAATCTGCTCACTGCATTTTAAGGAATTAAAGTATGAAAAAAGACCAGTAGTCTACAGAGCTTTTCCAATGGTACATCCTTAGCATCCAGAGATCTAGGTAGGTCCCACCTCTTAAAATGAATACATCTCAATATGCCATGTTTGGGGACCAAACCTTAAACTTATTGGCCTTTGGGGGTGGGGTATTTTTAACTCATTGCCCTTGTCTTAGAATCATTCAATAGCTTCCATTAGAGTTGGTTCTATTGACAACAGAATCTTTCTAAGCAAAAAGCTTGTGTACAAATTTAAGGCTCCCATGGGTTGAAAGATCATTTTCTTAACACTAACTAATGTGCATCATGCATAAATTGCATCAAATTTATTTTCTTTTAGAAATAGGGATGCTCAAATAAATTTACTGTGCATGTTGTTAGCTAGTGATTTATGAACTATGGAAATGACTTTATGGGGATAATGAATTATAAGGAGAGAGCTATACATGAATTTCGCTTGGAGCATCGAGAAGTAAATGGCTTTAAAATCTATCTCAGCTGCAGTAAATATTCCTTAGATCCTCATTCTTCTTGCATTAGTTTTGTTCTCACAGAAGATCTTTATAACTAAGTGTCTGCAAAAACAGAGGAGTAGGTGCTCCTTCACCACAAGAATTCTGCTCTGAAAGAGATTTAATTCTCCCAAACTACGTCCCCAAACCACATGGGCGAGCCAGTTTAGTACTCCAATCATCTTAAATTAATTTTATACTATGCCAGACTAAGAAAATTCCAATACATATTTCAAATAACTTAACGTATTTTAAGATAACTTTTATCCATGTGGCTTTAATGCATTTTTATTTACATAATCAAATATTAGTTTTAGAGCTTTTGATGTAGAACCAATTTTTATTGCTTTCTCAAAAAAAGGTATGTTTCAGTAAATTACCTTCTTTAAGAACAGGAAGTCTTGTTTTGTCAAAGAAAAAGGATCTGAAATATGCAAAGTTTCCTTTTTGATCTGTAACTTGAAGTTCATGTGATTTGAACTTTTAGATACTTCCTTTCCTAGGAGTACTGGATAAACCTAAGTAACCAGATTCTCAGATTTTGCCAGGTCCTAAATAACCAGAGACTTTGTCAGTGAATAAAAGCTAAGAAAGAAACTCTGACCCTTTCAATGTTGCTGGCAATGACTTAACTGCAAATAAATTTTCTAATGTTTAGTGTGACTATGTCCGATGATGCCTACAGAGATTACATTCCTATAACAAAATTCTGTCTGAAATATTTAAAAAGTTACCATTAAAGGTGACTTTAGATAACTTGAGTTTTCCTGTTAAAGTAAAATATACACATCTCATTTACCGTTCTACATATTGCATATTACTATCATATTGTTCTTCTTTGAAGTCCATGTAGCATGAAGCTAAGTAGCATGTCTCTCCTACTACCTGCTGAGAAATCTTTTATGGGTTTAAAAATTTCATTTTATGCACTGATGATTGCCCAAATATGCTGATGTCCTTTGGGATTAGATGGATGATAGTAAAGACATTTGAAGTAATAGAGCATGTAAATACATGGGATGGGGAGATACCTGAATATTAGTTCAGTGGTATTGGTTACACCGGTTCAGAAAAGTGCCACATAGTCATAAGTGATATGCATGGCCTGAACCTGAGTACTTAGACTCCAGAGGGAGTCTTTTAAGACTCTGTTGGTGCTTCCTTTACCCATAGTAATGAGCCATGAACATGGGGTTGGTTTTGGGCCATTTGTCCTAAATGTCAGTGATTAAAAACCAAGTAGCTGATGTTCTGGGGAAGAAAAGTATAAAGGCTATTATATTTCAAAATGGAGAAAATCCACCTGTTCAACAGTTTCAGAATGGAACAATGTGTAAGTGAAGCAGGGGAGGGCAATAGTCTCAATTGACACACTTGATATTTCCCCAAACTGCACTTTCTATACCATGGTTCAAGAATGAACTTTCATTGTCCAGGTCGACTACATCTTATTTATTCTGTAGGGCTGCTGTTACTGTATGGTAAATTAGACAATTGTTAGAGACAGGAAAAAAATTTCTAGGTACTAGACTATGAGCATCTGGTAGTCAATAAGAAGCATATCCTTTGCATGAGTGAATTTTTCAATCTTTTTTTAATCCCAAATAGAAAACTATTCTGTTTTGGTGATTATATTTAACCATATAAAACGGAAAAAGCCTCTATTTTGCATCATATCACAGTCAATTTGACAATCTGATATGTTTTCTTACTGGTAATTTAATTCAGAGTATGTACAAAGGATGCTGTGTTTCATTGTGTTTGTAGTGATGTTACAAAGTTCTAGGTTTCCCATATTGGTATAATGGTGGGATGAGTATTAACAACATTTCCTTGTTGTCTTGATTACTTTTCTATAACTATGTCAAAACACCATGAACAGGAATATTCATAGAAGAAATTTTGTTGGGGCTTATCATAGTGGGTGGAATGACAGCAGGGAGGCAGAAAACTGCTTTAAAGTAGTATCTGAGAGCTTGCATCTTGGTCCACAAGTTAGGGGGTTGGGGAGGGGTAGGATTTTGAAATATCAGAGTCCTAGCAACACACTTCCTCTAACAAACAACACTTCTTAATCCTTCCTAAGGAGTTCTACCAACTCCTGGGGACCAAGGAATACTGGGGACGAAGTATTCAAATTTTTGAGCCTACTTCTTCAAACAAGCACACATATTTTCTTTTATAAGACTGGAATACAAAAATTCCTATTTTAATGAAAACGTAGTTGAAAGTATTTTTTAAAATTGTATTTAAGTAAAATGAGTAAGAGTATTTTTATGAGAAAGTATCTGTGTATTGTGAAGTACAGAAAATTATATTGAGTAGGACTACTTAGTAGGGAATATTCAGTAGTTATTACCTTATTGCAAAAAGTATAAAGGATGTAGTAAACCTCAGCCACCTGAAAATAATAATAATAATAAGTGTATATTTATGTGTGTGCATGTGGGTATGCATGTGTGTGTGTGTGTGTGTGTGTGTGTGTGTGTGTATGAAAATTAGGAATTGTGTGTGTGTGTCTCACAATATATATTTAGAGGTCAGAGAAAAAATTTGGTGTCAGTTCCTCATCCCACACAGGGTTCTGAAGATAAAAGGGTTCTGGTTCTCCGGCTTTTATAAAAAGTGCATTCATTGTTGATTCATCTCACTAGATCAATGTAACATTTTAAAATTTTGATTAATACTATATGGCTTTCATGGAAAAGAATCTGTGAGAAGATGTGACCATCCCTCTCAGTTAAATCAGTCAAATGCTGACAATTATATTAGAGAGAGAGAGAGAGAGAGAGAGAGAGAGAGAGAGAGAGAGAGAGAGAGAGAGA
>NC_034599.1:78806395-78808052 GCF_900095145.1 Mus pahari
ACTAATATATATGTACTATGTACTAATGTACTATGTACTAATGTACTATGTACTAATATATAACCTATGGAAAACACACAGGCACATACACACACACACACACACACACACACACACACACACACACACACATGTCCTTTCACCTATACATATACTTACATGTGGTTTTTTTTCTCTAAGTGTCTATAATTCTATGAGTAAATAAAATTATTGTTAGAAATCTACATATTCAAATCCATTGCAAATTCTGTGTAGGGACTTAGAAATTATAGGTAGTTAAGTGTTCTTCCAATATTTAAATAATATTCATGTATAAAATAGTTTTTATTTTATGCATATGAATTTTTGCCTGTATGTATGTGTGTGTGCTCATCACGGGTGCTAAGTGTCTCTGGAGGCTAGAAAGTGTCATTGGATCCTGGGGAACTGGAGTTATGGATGGTACTAAACTACCATGTGAATACTGGGAACCAAACCTGGATTCTCTGCAAGAGCAGCAATGCTCTTAAACGTTGAGCCATCTCTCCACCCTTTACAGTAATATCTGTACTGGTTCAAGACACTCGTGTTGCATGTCATATTATATCTAACACTAAGTTATTTAAACATTGACACGGGCTATTTTCTGTGTGCCAGTGCAGCACTATTGCTGCTGGTAGTTTTATGTATACAAGCAGCCTGAAGAGGAATCGATCGCTTTGCTCTTCCATGAACTTTCACGCCTCAGTTCTGGATTGGCAGAAATGTCAATACACTAAAGATCTATGTATGTATGTTGGTTACATATTAGTGATTTGGATACTCATTGATGCATAGTTCACAATGGGTAAAAATAGTGGTTTTCAGATGCTATAGAGATAGCTCAGTGGCACTTCCTGCTCTTAGCTTGGTCTTTGTGTGTGTGTCCTAGTGCTTGGAGCTGGGGGCTGTCTTGGTCTCTGTCCTCTGCCATTGGATACCCTTCTCCTACCTGGACTGCCTGGTTGGAACTCAGTGGGAGAGGAGAGGATGTGCTTAGTCCTGCTGGGACTAGATGTCTCAGGGTGCAGTGGTACCCAAGGGGAACTTCCCCTTCTCTGAGGATAAAGGGGGAACAATGAGGGAAGGGACTGGTAAGAGTGAGACTGGGAGGAGATGGGAGTTGTGATTGGGATGTAAAGTGAAGAAAAAAAAACTATTGGGAAAAATAGAAAATAAAATTAAATCATTCCAGGTAGAGACAACCAAAAGGAAGAAAGGAAGGAAGGGAGGGAGGGAGAGAGATAGGGAGATAGGAAGAGAGAGAGTGAGAGAGGGAGAGAGAGAGAGACAGAGAGACAGAGAGAGACAGAGAGAGAGACAGAGAGAGACAGAGACAGAGAGAGACAGAGAGACAGAGACACAGAGAGAAAGGTAAAGAATCTGGATTCAGTTCTTAGCCCACAAAACATGTAGCTCACAACTATCTGTAACTCCAGTTCCAGATAATATGTCCTCTTCCGGCATGAGCAAGCATCTGCTCCCATGTGGTACACGCACACACACATACACACACGCACACACACACACAGACATAGACACACACACAGATGTAGACACACACACACACATAGACACACAGACACACACATACACACATACCACACACACAGAGACAGAGAAGGAGAGAGGGAGAGAG
>NC_034599.1:78808447-78811367 GCF_900095145.1 Mus pahari
AGGAAATAGTCCTTAATTTGGAACCCTGTAGCTAGCAAGGAACAGAAGTTAATCCACCTACTTTGAGTAGTGCAGCCTTACAGATCTTACCCTACTTTTTTTTTTTTTTTTTAACTAAGTTAACCTTTCAAGTTGGAATTTAAGAACCTGAAATGCCCTATAACAAAGCAACGAAGAGGTGGATAAAATGGAAGTAAGAACTTAGACACTTCTGATAGAGACAGACAACATGGATTCTCTCAGGTTGAAGACATCATAAGGAATTGCTTATCGTGAACTTTAAAGGACTTATGCGGCATGTTACAACCTAATTTTATGAGCAGTGAAAGGGAACTTAAAAAAGTGAAGTGGCTTTTTTATAAATCGCATTGACCTCAGGCCTACAGACTGCATTTTAGTTTCTCATCCTTTCTACTTAGAATTTGTTAGTTTTATCACAGACAAGACATACGTTTTCATAGTGGCATCCATTCTTAAACTGTGCCCTGAAATATGTCATTTGAATTTTGTGATATCTGAACATTTGTCTTTTCTTTCTCTGATGGCAACTTCTAATATGAAGCTAGAAGGATTACAGCCATGGAACTATGAGCCTTCCAAAATTGTGGCTCATGATGAAGAATAAAACAAAAATCTGAGAGCAAATGTGTTACAGCATGGTAATAAGTGACTCACAAAGGTAAATGGGGCCTGAGAAGATAGCTCAGTAGGCGAAGTACTTCCTGCTGCAATTGGATTCAGTTTAGAATTGCTAGTACCATATATCATATCGGTCTCTGGGGTTAATCACTGTTATCAACAATAGTATTGATGGAAAAGAAGTCAGGGCAGAGACTTGTCAGTGGATCCTATAGGTAGCAGGAGGTGGATATGATCAAAATACGTAGTATACATGAATAATTTTTTCATGGAATAATTCAAAATACTATTTCAGAAAACGGGGCATAGCAGTGCAACATACAACCCCAATGCTAAGGGCCAGAGATAGGCAAACCTTCAGAGTTCACTGGCTAGCCACTGTAGCCTAAACAACAAGGCATACATTCAGTGAAAGGCCTATCTCAAAATAATGTGGAGGGTGTTTGATTAAGGGTCTTGACATAGTGTCTAGGGTAGAGAGAAGATCTTGTGTATTGTATGGATGCATCACCTGTCAATTAAGAAGCCTATGGCCTATGGCTTAGGCAAGAAATAGAGGTGGGACATCCAAGAGAGAGAACAGATTCTGGGATAGAGCCATGACAGAGATTTCCCAAAGGTTTTAGGAGACGGAAGAATTGTACCTGAGCATAGGTAATCAGCCACGTGGCAGAATGCAGGTAAAAATAAATAGGTTATCTTAAGTTATGATTCTAGCCAGGGAAGAGCCTAGATATATGGCCAAGTCATTTGTAAAAATATTTTGAGTCTGAGTCTTATTTCTGGGAGCATGGGGCTGGGAGGAAGAACCAGGGCCGAACTTAGTCTATCCTGCATATCAATTGATATGCACTTAAGAAGAAGTAGGTAGAGAGCTGCAGACTTAGTGGTAAAGAGCATGTGCTGTTCTTATAGAAAAATTGGGTTTGGCCCCCAGCATCCGGGTTGGGTGGCTCACAACTGACTCTAACTCCAGCTCTAAGGGATCAAATGCCATCTTCTGGCTTCTGGGGTACCTGCCCTCACCCCCACGTACCTTAACATTATGAATGTGGGTTTTGCATCTGAGATGAGACTCTAAGAGAGTGGAAAAATATGTTTTGCTTTCTCAAGTAAGAGTCACGTAATTGACATGCATGTTGAGGGCAGGATAAATATTCTGAAGGTTGGTTTTCTATTGCTTTTAAATTCAGTATTTGTATCATCCACATCACACAGATGATGCCATGGTAAGACTAGGTCTCCATTCTGACGATGCGTAAGGACATCAGATACTAAGAGCACAATCGGGGCAGTGCTGGTCTCTGCTGGCTGGAGCCTGGATTCCCTGTGAGTCTCATTCATCCCTTCCTCTTGGCCCTCAGAGCTTTGTTTATGATTCCCTCTTGGCTCTAGAAAAGCTGCAGCTGTTCTGAGGACCAGCAAACAGACTGAACATATCTGCTCATGGAGACATTCGGTTCCATATGCTGTCTCATCATGCCCTTCATTCCTTAGGTTTGGCATTGGCTCCCGTTTCCCAAGGAGCATATTAACTCTCTCAGAGAGGCACTACACCCAAGGGCTGATTGACTGCCCCATTTTGTCAACTCCTTGGTGTCCCCTCCCCACCAGCTGCTTTCTTGCTTCCCTTTTTGTTTGGTTACTGTTCACATAGCTATGCTTTTGAACTTTGAAACTCCAGCTCAGAGATTCTTCTGCATCCAGTTCACTCCACAGGCTCAACTACAACAAGGGAATACTTTCTCTCATTCCTGCGAACTGCCTATTCATCATCGTGTTCTCTAAAGTATTCATTTCCTCCTGGCTGAGATTACTGTTCTCCTCTTCCCATTATGTTGTTTCTCTGTTTCATGACATTTTTTTTCACACATTCCTAAAGAAATAACAGTAATTAATAAGATAATTATAATAATAGCAATAATAATGATAATAATAATCAGAAAAACCTGTCCTTTCTTTGGCCAGGGAAAACCCCACATCCAGGCAATCTGTTTACACCATGATGGTCGGGAAACCAAGGAAGCCTCCGAGCTACAGTGCATTGCTGTGTGTTCTTGTGGTTGTTCTACACCTAGCTCTCATCACTAAGGATCATTTTTAGTCCTAGTTTTTTGAACCTTAGTATTTTTGAATGTCTGACTCATTCCTCATATCTTTCGCTCCTTTTTTTTTTCTTTTGTCCAACTAATTCCCCTTTCAGTAGAATTCTTCCTATCCCCCCTCTCAGATTTCTTTATTTATAATTTTTGTTTATGTTATTTTGTCTGTTGTATGTCTG
>NC_034599.1:78811378-78833892 GCF_900095145.1 Mus pahari
CACACCACATGTGCACAGTGACATCAGAGGCCATAAGGGCATTCTGGATCCTCTGTAGTTACAGATGACCGTGAGCTGCCAGGTTTGTGCTGCAAGAGCAACACGTATTCTTTTTTTTTTTTTATATATATTTTCTTTATTTACATTTCAAATGCTATCCCTAAAGTTTCCTATACTTTCCCACCACCCCTGTTCCCCTACCCACACACTCCCACTTCTTGGCCCTGGCATTCCCCTGAACTGGGGCACATAAAGTTTGCAAAACCCCAGAAACTTAGAATATTCAAGATACATTTTGCAAAACACAAGAAAAACAAGAAGGAAGACCATCATGTGGATACTTCATTCCTCCTTAGAATAAGGAACAAAATACCCATGAAAGGATATAGATACAGAGATTAGAGCTAAGATGAAAGGATGGACTATCCAGAGACTACCCCATCCGGGGACCCATCCCATCATCAGCCACCAAATGTCGCAAACCCCTGAACTCTGACCAGCAGAGACGGGGGGGGGGAAACAACACAAACACCAAGGAAGGTTCCAAACAGATTTCTTCTTTATCTCTCCGAGCAGCTTTTTCCTCTCCCTCTCACAAACAGCTTTCTCTAACCCTCTCCCAGCTCCAACTAACTCCAACTGCTTTCTTCAACTGCCTTCTCCAACTGCTTTCTCCAACTGAACTGTTTACAGCTTTTCCCCACAGCATTCCCCTTCTGTTTTTCAGTCTTCTGACCTAATCCCTCCCCCCTCTCCTGGATCCGGTCAGAGTTCAGCCAGGGCTAGTCCAGTGATAGTCCAGTGACTCAGCAGGCAGGCAGTACAGGATCTTCCAAGTGTGCAGGCTCAGGTTAAACAGGGATCACTGTGGTCTCACTCGCTTCCCACACCACAACACATAGCATCTGGTATAAATGAGACCCTTAGCATTGGTTAAAGTAGCCGTTAAAACTACATCTTTATCATTTTATTGTGATAACAATTAAATATGACTGTAATTAGGTAACAAGAGTTAAGCTAAAACAGAAATAAGAAGAAAAAAAAAACTGCTGCCTCCTGGTGTGATTTTCCAAAGCTTAAAAAAAATGATGATTTTTATTCTTAGTAAAGGAAACACATCCGGGGAAAAAATCTCAAAATCAACTTTCCTACGTTTGTCAGACAATAGAGGTCACAAATCAAATTGCCACTCCCCAAACTAACAAAGACAATGAAAATCGGCAGGTAAAGGTTATTAGGACAGTGTGTGCTAGAGTCAGCAAATGGTAGAGGAAAGTAAACTAAGAGGAGTTTTTCTTGAGAATGAGCATCATGTGACTCAGGAGATTGGCACTGGTGAGCACAGCCTCCAATGACATTTCCTCTTGAAGTGACATCTACTCTTTCTGGTTAGTGCTGGAGAAGGTCCCTTGTGCTGTCAGCAGTAGGAAGAAAAAGTAACCATAAGAAATAAAGCCAGATCATTCTATGCCCCACTTTCTGTGAACTTGACCTTGTTAGGCAGGAATCTAGCTAACAACAGATCCAGAAGTGTTGCTAAGAGCAGTAAGTTGGTAGTCTACTTTAGATGAGTTAGCTTAAACTGGTTCCAGGAACTTACTTGCCTTGGTACTATTACACTTTCCCTAGTAAACCCTGCAATTTTAGAAATATTTAACCCCTAGATAAACTCTTTCATCTTATGCATCTAACTGTAACAAGCTATATCCTAAATAAAATGGGCTTTCTATAAGGATATGACATTTATGCCTGCCCTGCAGTAAAGCATAGAAGATTGGGTTAAGAGATGGGGGCTGTAAACCCCAGGCCTGTCCGGATGGGGTCCTTGCTGCACAGATCTGCCTTCTTAGTCTAAGCATTTACCACTGTTACCTTGGTTGCTCTAAATAAACTCTTCACTTCTTGTCCTACAACTGATTCTCCTCTGGTTTCTTTTTTTTTGGGGGGGGGGGGTAAGAACAAATATTATGTCTGCTTTTGGGATCAAGACCACAGGAGACTTGATACTTCTCCAGGGACACCCTTAATAATAAAACTATCTTCTCAGAAACCAATTATATGGTTTTCTCAGAGTTAATAAGATGTAGAGAAGGAATATATTTAATATATTCCAGATAAACTACATAGAGCTGTGACTGTGATAGAACAGAATTCCCCCACCACAGTTCCCTGTAACCTTACCCAAGGAACATGAAGCCAAGGATCAGTGCTGGAGGTCTCAATCCAGTGGGACAGGGTCACAACACTGAAGACTGAAACCTAGTTTGACTAGATCTTCCTTTATGGCTCATTCAAGGTAGCATTCTAGATCTTAGAATATAAAAGCAAAGAGTGTCAGAGGCTTCGGATCATGGGTAAGACAGAATTTCCAAGGGCCTCCAAATACAAGAGAAAAGGCAAAAATCAGGGAAATTACAAGAAATGTTAGCCTCTAATATGAACTAGAGGCAACAGTAAACACAATCTCTTACATAGAACAAATTGAAACTTCATACTCAAGACCCAGTACTCCATTTTCTTTGACCCAGTAATATTAGATTTCATCAAAATGTTCCAAAGATTGCACGTGGAAATACATACATTCACTCCTGGATGCATGCATGCACACTATTATGAGGTAAGAATTAGAACCAGATTTCAACACCACAGAATGATCATATAAAGGATCTATGATTGATGTGTGTTTTTTTTTTTTTTTTTTTAGCTATATTGTGTTGTAGTGGAGAACAAACAAGAAAATGGATATAATGAACAGAGAGTTAGAACATATATTAAAAAGAATCCAGTGGGAAATAGAAAGCACCATGCCAGTCCTAGAATGGAGATTCTTTCCAATCACAATCAAGTGATAAAGTGGTATTATACTCTAGGGGATCTTTCATTTTGTTTGTAGTTACAGAGAATTGGATGTAATCTACCACATAACAGGTGGTTGAAGGAATTATCCTATTTACACATTGTAACATTTATACTTCCAGAATGTTATGAATTTCTATGATAATAAAAATGTTTTATAATTGCTTATCACAGTAACTACTAGACTCTTTCCAACAACTAAATAAATATTTTATTCTTTAATATTTGGTACAAGTATTGAACTCAGAACTCCTTGAGGCAAAGTAAGTTCTCTACCACTGAAATTTATTACCAACTCTTCTGTTGAACAATGTAAATATATGTAAATTGGAACTATATTAATTTTAATCTTATTTAAATTAATTATAATTAAAACAGTTACCATAGTTGATATTATTTTGGCTTGAACACCTATAGAATATTAGTTGGCTTTAAAAGATGATTTAAATTGACACAGATTTAGCTGGATATTATGCGGTTTAAAAATACAGTTCCAAGATTCTGCATAGTTTGATTAATTTTTGTTCATTATAAAAACAGGTCAAATTCCCAATAGATAGAACTGTGCATTACAAAATCAAAGGAGTAAAACTTGAGTTCAGACTTTTATCAATTTTTGTGTAATGCGTTTTGATCCAAGGTAACAGGTTTAAGTTAGCATATATATATATATATATATATATATATATATATATATATATCATATCCTTTTCAAATTGTATAAAGTGAGCAATATCAATAACAAAATGAATGCATTGCTGCTTTGGTTGACTCTCTGTGTCTGCCTTACCTCTTAAGGGCAAACTCCATTAATAAGTTTAATCTATAGTGTAGGAGAGCTTCCTAGAAAGAATTACAGTATTACTAAGTGTGAATATGTGCATATAAGATGTCAATTTATCTGACATTTAGACGTGTTAAGCACTGAATATTTAATATTTGACTTCCTTGTAGATGAAAAGAATGTTTTATTGCCATATTTAATTTTATTTCATTTCAGGAGTGAGGTTAATTTTATGAAACTAATTATCAACTTATATCTTTGTCATTTTTTATTAGTTAGCTTTACTTCTTTTTGTTTTTCTGTTTTCTAATATCTCTATCATTTATTATTGCTAACCTTGTTTATCATTTGTATACAGGTATGTTTTACCAGGCACTTTCAGCTTGAGTTTTGGATGCTTTAGGTTAGTTAGAGCAAAGCTCAGGCAATTTTCCTCTCCTTTAACGATTTGCTTTCAAGTTTGAATTTTTTTTTTTTTTTTTGCTTCTTACTCTCAAAAAAACCCACAAGACATTCATGTTCTTTATTTATAAACATTATTATTGAAAACATTCAAATAAAAACCCTCACACACTTAGATTAACCAGATCAAAGTCTATATGCTTCAGTGAACACTGAATGAGTACTTTTACAATAGACATTTGTAATGGAAGCTGCGACGCTTCATACAGGATCTTAAAATTTCCCTATCTAATGTATCTCTGTGCATTTATCCACCACAAAACAGAAAATACTACAGTCTGTGATAAATAAAATCACAATGGGTTGAAGCTATGTTAGGGTACAATTCTCATGTTACCTGAAGTGAGATGGCAACATAAGAAGACATTGGTTAGAAATGAAAATTAAAAGTCTCTTTTGCATTAAATTTAATTAGACATGTAATCAAACATTTCTTTGAAACTGAAACACTCATTTATAAGCCACAAAAGAATAGGAAGGAAGATGTTTTAATCTGAGGTAACTCTGGGGTAGGTCCAGTGATAGGAGAAAACAAGCAGTGCATTTTATGGTTTGCATTTCATTTTCACCAGATGGACTCAATCACTTGTGTCCATTCCTCCTCCCCTGCCTCCTCTAAATTCTCCAATTTCTGCACTGCATAATCCTTTCAGTGTTTCTGAGGGCTGGGGCAATGAGGTCATCCATGCTCAGTCACTTCTTCTATAAGAAGATTCTTGCTTGCTTGGCTAGTCTGTGCTGGGTCCTCCCAGATGAAACATGTTTATAAAGACATGAAAACATCACGGACATGTAAGAACAGGCGTCTGGGGCAAAGTACAGAGGGTGCGAGATAATTCCTAATCTGACCACGTTGGACCCTAATAAGAAACACGGGCTGACATGAAAAACAATTATTCAAGCATCTTTCTAGCACGTTTTTATAAAACACAATTTCTGTGAAGTGTTCTGCCGGAGGCCATAGTCTTAAAACTTAGAAGCTGGAGGCAGAAACATGGAAACAATGTGGCCTCTATGTTACAAGCTTGTTTGCTTGGGTTGTCTGCCTCTCCTTCCACACTCTTTTTCTTACTTCCTCCTCAGTAGCTCTTATAAAACCTCACATGTCAAATTATCCTCTAAATTCAAAGCAAGAAGAAAATAATTACAAAGTAAAAATAATACCCTGTTTGCTAGTAACAGTAATTTACCTTTCTGAGCTGACTCAACTTCGGCTTTTTCTAGGTACAGGTATGCTCCTTAAATGTATGCCTCTCCAGCTGTGCAGACATTTTTTTCCCTGTCTCATTTTGCTTTGCATTTGACTTAGGTTATGACTTGACAGTCCAACCCAAAGTTTGTCCTGAATTTTCATTGCCACTGTGACATGTTATCTGCAAGGACCTTTAAGATGTAGTTGGGCTATTGTGGTCCTGCCCTAATTCATGATCTCAGTTTAGTTCCCTTTTCCTGAACTTCTCATATACTTTTCATTTCTGCATTTTCCAAAAGACTCAACTATGTTTTAGGATGGAAGAAAATAACCTTAAAATCTATGCTTGCTTTCTGAGACACACGAATAAAGTTCCCATCCATATAGTCTCCACGTACCACTGCTTCATTTCCATTCCACTCTCAGCATACCCTCTGGGGACTTGTAGAATCCATTTCAGCTTCTCTTGTAACAGCACAGTTCCCTTAATTTCTCAGACTCCCTGTTGAACCATTCATAAAAGCCAGCTGCAACTTTCTCATTCTCTCACTCAATTACAGATCCCCCAGGCCTTTGCATTCATGTGAAATCATTCTTAAAACGTCCACGTGGGTGAAACGATGTCTGTTCATTTTGGTTTTATTTATATCCTGTACACTTCAGAGAAGGATTTAGGAAATCTCATTGCTTCTGCTACCTGCTGAGCACATCAGTACAGAACTGTGTCCTGAATTTCCTTGGTTTTAATTTCATACAAACAGAAGAGAAAAGAGATGCAACATGAGACAGTCTGCAGGTAAAAAATATAGAGTTTTTTTTTTTTTTAAGGCTAACAACTGCCACTAATTGTGGGTTTATGAGGGTAATTTTGTTTCCCTGTATGACACAGGCTTCTCATAACAAAATAGGAATAATGATATCCAATAATTTAACGGGCCATTTATACCTGCCACCTTTAGTTATTATGGCAACTGGAGTTTTGTGTGGCATTAAAGCAGGCATGGAGTAATCAGTCTCCCTAACTATCAGAGCCATCTAGCAGGCATTAGTGCACTGGAAACGTCAGCATCCATTTTATTCATGCTGCTTTAATCTTAAGAGAAGATGGACAAAGGTCCGGCCTGTGCTGCTTTCTAACCTTGCAGGAAAAGTGATCTGATTCGTCTACATCTCAGATGAGTACAGCAATTCTACTTTCCTGTTGACCTTGTAGCTCTTCCTATGAGCAAATCAGAAAGTGACACTTTGTCTTTCTAAGCAGACAGAGCTTATTTAGTGAAATGACTAGCAAGGAGACTCATCGTTTCCCTCAACATTCCCTCGGAGTAGTTACTTGATTGTTCCTACAATTCTCTACAAACAGGCAATAAATGTGACATGTCCACCTTTCTGTTAAAAATACTTAATGTCAAAACAGGTAACAATTTATATCTCCCCATTTGATTTTTTTATATAAATGTGTAGATTAGATTCTTTGATCTCTTTTCTCATGAATTATGGATATTTTGTATCTTTTAAACAAAATCTAATTCTTACAGATGCTCCTTTCAAAACAAATTTTTAAGGGAGAGAAAAAAGGCAAAGAGAATATGAATGAGATGTTTATACCTGTGTCTGAGATAGGCTGCCTAACTACATTCAGGGATAAAAAATGTAGCTGGTCTTTGGTTTCACTTCCTATCACTAAATAGGAGAGAATTAAGGATAGAGGGAAGGAAGGAATAGGGAGAGATCTCTCGATTGCTAAATCTAAGTTCTTTCTTCTTGTTTCTTCTTTGAGCATGACTATTATAAAACTATAACCAGTCCTTCTGAAGGACCACCCACCACCCACCATGGCTACAGGGGCTCTAGCATTCAGATATCTTTTGAAAGATTCCCAGACTCCCAAAGGTCACCCATCACAGAACCCATCTGCAGCTTGGAACACTGTGCTTCTGCTAGAACATGAGGAAAATCATAGTCAGCCTCTGAGGAGCAGTCCCATGTCCCCACACCTGGGATTAAAATAAAAACGTATTCCTATAATAGCTCTGTGATTCTTTAAGGAACTCAAAGATTCAGAATTCTTACCATAAGGAAAAGCTTTGTCAAGACAATCGGTAAGAGAGAAGGTGTCCAGACAGAGGTCTCTTGAGAAAAAGATCTGAATTATGTTTCAGAAACTCTAAGACCTGACCATCCTGCAAGGATGTACAAAGAACTGCAGAGAAATCTGAGGTTCCAGAATATCCTAAGGCATCATTGCCTTTCTAGCTGAGGTCACCGAAAATGTCAGTGGTATGTTTGCTTATGCATGTACACATCCTGACAGCAGACACAGTGTTATTCTACTCTTGCTGATATAAATCATGTCATCTAAATTAAGCAGCATCAATGCCATAAAACTCATCAGCAAAGGTCATGATCATCATCATGACCTAAGCTTCTTTCTGAAGGAGAAACACCCAGCATTCCAAGAGTCACATCAACCGAGACTCTCAATTTATGACTTACTCGCCAGACAGGTGATGCAGTTTGATGCCAGATGTTAGGTAACAGTGACCTGTGGAAACCTGCCTAAGGCTTTAGCGATATTATACCCTCTAAAGTTCAGTTTTGAAACATATTAGACCTTCTTTTGAGGCTTTCTTCTCTACTCTCTACCTAATTCCCAGTTGTGAACCTCTGGCTCTCAAGGTCAAGGTCTTAATCTTCCCTATCTAATTCTTAGATACAGGCACTGCAAGTTAAAAAGAGAAATGGATTGATGCTATGATACACATATGAATAAGGACATGTGAAAAATTCCATCTTTCTGGGTCTGGATTAACTCAATATATTTTCCAGTTTAGTCTATATTTGCGAATGTCATGATTCTATTTTTCTCTACAACTGAGTCAAATTCCATTGTGTACATCTACCTAATGTCTATTTTTCATTCATCAGTTGATGGACATCTAGGCTATGACATGTCATAGATATTGTGAATAGGGAAGCCATGAAAATGGATAGGACATTTCTGTGGTGGAGAGGGGGCAGAAAGACCATACAGAAAGGGAGATATAGAAATGCATTTTGATATGAAAAGGAATGATGAATACTGGAGAAGAGGTTTTAACAAGGGAGAAGGATGGGACAGTAAGACAGATGGGATAGTGAGGGTAGTGAGGAGAACTACTAAATTATATATATATATATATAGTAGTTATACACACACACACACACACACACACACACACACACACACACACACATACTGGAGCTATCCTAAACAGGGGGGAATCCAGAAGACAAGTTGAAAATGAAAAGCCTAATGGTTGTCATTGGATACCTCACACTTGATATTCCCAAAATAATACAGACTATTGTCATTTCTCTCAGGCAACCAGCAGAATTGTATGGGAAGACACACTTTGGTCACCATGCATGGAAAAAGCAAGTGATTAACAACCAAGAACTTTCCTTTCTCCTGGGAAGCTTTCATAGTACCCAAAGATGACAGGCTGGTGGGAGGAAAATGTCACCATCTCTTTCATCCTGCTGTGAACACTTTGTACTGCAATAATGATGGGTGTGGGCCCTGTAACCACCCCACAAAAGGAAATGCATGTCTAGTACTATAAATGACGGTTGTCATGCTTGAGGAGCACATAGACATTAGTGATGAACCTATTTACTATTATATTACTAGATGGATATATTATCAAAATGGCCTCCAAACTTGTATCTCTATATTAAAAGATTAGGGCAGCTCTAGGATTTCACCAGCAAAGTTTCTTTAACAGTCAGTGAGTGGTTGTTAAAATAGAAACTCACAACTGCTTTAAGTGCAGAGAATAAGCATCTGTAGACTGCTCAGCTACAAATGCGACGAATCTATCACACTACCTCCCCTGACACTCATGGATTATCATGAGAGAGGGGAAAGAAAGGTTGTAAAGATCATAAGAGTCAGAAATTGGGGAGAAAAAAGACAAACCAGTATCTTCTGGACTTAATGGACTGCTGTGCTCCATTAATTGACAAAAATTGTGGTTGATTGAACAAGATCAATTCGGGCAGTGTTGCAATGTGGATGAGTAGAACCTCAGGATTTTTTTTTTTTTTTTAATCTCTAGCTTGGGAGCTATTGATGGTTGATGGCTTTTGGGAGAGTCAGCTTTTTTTTTTTTTTAACGAGCTGCCTTTTGTTATACAGACCGAGCTCCTGTGTGTGTACCCACTCCTATGAGTAAATGGGCAGTTCAAATTGGATTGGGTAAAATCTATTAAATGAATGAATGAATGAATGAATGAATGAATGAATGAATGAAAGATATAAACTTGAGAGAGGATCATGGGAGATAGATCTTGGAGGGAGGAATAAGAGTGATCAAAGCACATCATATAAATGTATAAAATTCTAAAAGAATTAAATAACTATTATATGAGAAACATCCTAGCTGTCCATAAAAATTTCCCATATTTCCTCTGTTAAAACTTGTACTAACAAACATTTTGTTTGGTGTTTCTGCCTATAAAGCAAAGGTAATACAACACCACTAGTTATTTAAGCATTAAGCTAGAAATGGGCGTTTGTCTTCTAACTTGATCCTCACAGCAGATCTGGTACTAAACCTACAAAGAGACTAGTGGAGACATGGAGATAATTTACTTAGAACAACAACATCATAGGGCATTGGCTGAACCAAAACCCAGCTCTTCCTGATTTCAAATTTAATATTGTTCACCACATTCCTTAATATTTAGTACTTGACATTTATGAAAGAAATCGTGACATCCTCATTAGAAAACATGATTGTACACATAAACAAGAGTGGTGCCATGTCTTTTGAGGCTGTGTCTTTCCCCTGAGACCTGGGGAAGTGACCAAGCATGCAAACAGGAATGCAAAGTGTCTTTGGTTCTGATTCCTGCTCTCTGAGCCTCCTCCTTTTACCGCAGGGTTCTCTTGAAGGAGTCAACATTATCTTACTGTTATCTAAATTTTCTGAAAACTAAGATTATAAAATGATATCTGGCCATATATAAATGTCACAAAGTAAGATCAGGTATAGCTGGTAAAGCCATGTGGCCTAAATTAGAACCAGATGTGGCTACTTTCCTAAATCAGTTTAATTCCTTTTTTTTGTTTGTTTTTCGTTTTTTGTTTTTCGAGACAGGGTTTCTCTCCAGCCCTGGCTGTCCTGGAACTCACTCTGTAGATCAGGCTGGCCTCCAACTCAGAAATCTGCCTGCCTCTGCCTCTCAAGTGCTGGGATTAAAGGCGTGCACCACCACTGCCCAGCGATCCCACTACAGATGGTTGTGAGCCACCATGTGCTTGCTAGGAATTGATCTCAGGACCTCTAGAAGAGCAATCAGTGCTCTTAACCACTGAGCTATCTCTCCTGCCCTTCAGTTTAATTCTTAACTGCATTTTAAATATTTACCCACATTCTCACAGACAGCTTAGATCCATCAAAGAAGCTTCTTTTTGCAGTAGAGACCATTGCAAAAAATTACAACTAATCAAAAGACAGAGAACAGTAGACCTAAATGATAATCTTACAAAACAAGGCCCAGGAAACACTGCAAAATAGGCCATGGGAAAAGTGGGAGAGCTGAGAGGACAAGATGTCTGTTGAGAGTCTGTGTCTGTCAAATAGACAGGAAAGCCATGTTCATGAGATCTCAGAAGTATAGTTTCCAAAAGGAACTGAATAATAGTAACGCCAGTTGTCATGCTCTATACTGGGGCAACAGTCACAAGGCCTCATTCCTAAAGGAAGAGCTCCAGGCAATTAATGCCTGCTGTAAGGAGAAATCAGTCTTCCCCAGGTTTAGGTCCCTTAACTGGTTGTCCAATACCAAATGGTCAGCTCTGAAATGATATGGATCTTTCTAAGGAAATGGTGTCTTCCAGATACAACAGGACTTATGCACATATGAGTTCACAGAGACTGTGGCAGTATCTACAAGACCCCCAGAAGGTCAAATCAGACAGGGGATCCTAGCTCTGAGAAAAGGAATTGGACAAGGGGTTCCACTCCTAACCAAGAAAACATTTGCAACTGAGAAAGTGTGGCCCAATGCCCACAAGAAGTTGACAAACACAAAACAAATTACGTGGTATTTTCTTTTTTTCTTTTGACTTTTTGTTGTTTTAGTATTTGAGTTTTTTTCTTCCATTTTCTTGTCTTGTTGGGTTTTGTTTTAAAATTTTTGAGAGAGAGAGAGAGAGAGAGAGAGACAGACAGACAGACAGACAGACAGACAGACAGACAGACAGAGAGAAGAAATGAGTTGGGTGGGAAGGAAGGTGGGAGGGAGGGAGGTGGGAGGATTGGGGACAAGTTGGGGGACAGTTAAACATGATTACAATGTACTGTATAGAAACACTACATGGACCCACAAGTTGTAGTTATATATTAAGAATATATAATAATAATAATAATAATAATAATAATGAATAAAAAGAGGCAATGCATTTTAAAGCAATAGTGGGTGATGTGGAAAGAGGAGGACTAGAATGATGTAATATAAGTATATAAATAAATATATATAAAAATATTAAGAAGAAAGAGAAATAGCTAATTTTAAAAGATTTTCTGATTCTCCAGTATCTCAGACTCCACAACCAAATGGGGTAAAAATCATTTTCCTAATGATCTCCTAACTCACTCTTACGTTTGTATTTACATTTGTCTCTTGAGAATCAGACAGAAATTAGGTCTAGAATTTATTTCAGAAAGCAATGATGTTTAGATTTCTTCATGGACTACTCAGACCCAAGAATAGTGCCATAGAAAAAAAAATAATGGTCAGAAAATGTTAAGCAAATAATGGGCATTTCTTACTCACTGAAAATGAGACAGTGGAAAATAATGTATAGCTAGCTAAATTGTTTTGAAACTAATACAATTTAGTGATGTGTGTGTGTGTGTGTGTGTGTGTGTGTGTGCGCACATGCATGTGTAGTTATAGCATTGAAATGTATTTAATAAAATATTTCCAAAGGTTAATGATTTCATAATTATGTATACAGTCATTTACTGGTAATGTTTGCAAAGCAGGAATTATAAATAGACAAGGAGGAATATAATAACATTCAGTTACTTGTTAATTATAGAAAAATAAGTGAAAACAAATCAGATTGTAATTGTAACTTGTTAATATTTTAGAACCACCAGATGGAATATTTATAGAACATATTTGTGGAAAAGAAATAAGAAAAACGTAGTTCAAAACATATAGCATATATACTTAATTGTATAGATAACCTTCTTGGTAAATCATTTTCTTTTCATTCCTAATAGTCTTTGGAATCATAAACAAAAATGTACTTCTGCTCGAAAATGTTAAATTATATGCTCCTATGTGTAGTTTCTTCTTGAAGATTTGCCAAGGTTATTTAGGACATGCGTGGTATGCACTCACTAAGAAGTGGATTTTAGCCAAAAAGTAGAGAGAATACCCAGGACACACCTACAGACCATATGGAGTTTATCAAGAAGGAAGGCCCAAGTGAGGATGCTTCAATCACACATAGAAGGAGAAACAAAATAATCATGACTGGGGAGAGAGGGACAGTTCTGGATCAGAGAGGAGATGAGGAGTGGAATAGGGCAGAATTAGGAATGGGGGAGACAGGAACAAGACCCAGAGGACCAGGAGAATGAATGGAAATATACAACTTCTGGGTGTGGGGGTTGGGGGGAAATTATGGAAAGTCCCAGAACCTGAGGGTAACCTTAACTGAAATGTCGTACAGGGAGGATATGGAACCTAAAGAGAACACCTTCAGTAGTCAGACAGGACCCCCCAATGGAGGGATGGGGATACCAAACCACCTACAAAACTTTTGACTCAAAATTGGTCCTGCAAACCCCTTCAGCACCTTGAGTAGTTTCTCTAGCTCCTTCATTGGGGACCCTGTGCTCTGTCCAGTGGATGGCTGTGAGCATCCACTTTTGTATTTGTCAGGCACTGGCAGAGCTTCTCAGGAGACAGCTATATTAGGCTCCTGTCAACAGGAGGTACAATAATATGAACTAACCAGTACCTCTAGAGCTCCCTGGGACTAAACCACCAACCAAAGAAATGACATGGTAGGACTCATGGCTCTGGCTGCATATGTAGCAGAGGATGGCCTAGTTGGTCATCAATGGGAGGAGAAGTCCTTGGTCCTGTGAAGGCTCTATGTCCCAGTATTGGGAAATGCCAGGGCCAGGAATTGGCAGTGGGTGGGTTTGTGAGCGGAGGGTGGGGGAGAATGGGATAGGGAGTTTTGGATGAGAAACCAGGAAGGAGATAACATTTGAAATGTAAATAAAGAAAATATCTAATTTAAAAAATTGGTCCTGTCTAAAAGAAGTGCAGAGACAAAAATAGAACAGAGACCGAAGGAATGGTTGACCAGTGACTGGCACAATTTGGGATCCATCTCATGGATGGGCACCAATCCCTGACACTGTTACTGATGCTATGTTGTGCTTGCAGACAGGAGCCTAGCATGGCTGTCCTCTGAGAGACTCTACCAACAGCTGACTGAGACAGATGCAGATACAGCCAAGCATTGGACTGAGGTCAAGGACTCCTAGGGAAGAGTTAGGGGAAGGACTGAAGGAACTGAAGGGGATCCAACCCTATAGGAAGACCAATAGTCAACTAACCTGGATCTCTGGGAGCTCTCAGAGACTGAGCCACCAACCAAAAAGCTTATATGGGCTCGTTCGAGGCCCCTTGCACATATGTAGTAGAGGGCCACCTTGTCTGACCTCAGAAGGAGAGAATGTGCTTAATTCTTTAGAGACTTGATGTCCCAGGGTGGGGGACAATGGGAGGAGCACCCTCTCAGAGGTAAAGGGGGGGGCATGGGGGAAGAACTCTGCATGGGGGCACTGGGAGGAGGGTAACATTTGAGATGTAAATAAAGAAAATAATTAATTAATAATAAATAAAATGAAAATTTTCTTTGGCATAAATTATATTTTTCTATTATTTCATTAAATTAAAATTAAATTAAAATTCAGTGATTATGATGAGAATCCTTTGCACTAGTTACAGCTGTCACTTGTTTTTTTGGAACAACTGTTGGTTTCAATTTTGTAGACTAGTGTTGTTGAGGAAGAGTCTGGTACAGAGGAATGAAGGCTGTCAGACCCAATGATATCTGTCGCATTCATTGAGTGGTCTGAGAACCTCAAGACATTACAACTCTAAAATTAGAGCTCAATTGAAATATTTGAACTTCACTTGAGACCTTTATAATGTCCATTGTGAGGCGTTTCATTTTGACTCACATATATTTCCATTTCATTTTACAAAACATTATTATACAAATGCTACATTTTATAGTATATAAATGTGCATACATTCATATTGAAGAAATCCAAAATAATTTCTTAAGGGACCAGGGTAAAGGAAGATGGAAAAAATAGAATCTCTTGCATTTTGCTTCATTCTGAGATATTTTATAGCAAATTTTAGAGATCTGTTTAGGTTATCAAATAGCGAACATGCCCCCATAGTTGTTTATATTATTCTAGGGTATTTTAAAGTTTCTGGGGAACAGCATACTCTATTATCTTCAACAGAGCTCATATAGTTTTGTTTTATAAGCTATATTCTCTAGTTTGAGGTAAAAAGAAATCCAATGCTGAGTTCAAAGAGGAAAAATAAATTAGTAGAGTAGTATGTGTTGAAAGTAGTCTTAATTTCCAACAGTTAATTTGCTTTTCTTCTGATTCCATCTTGTTTGATTTGACATGATGTGTTTTCAACCAGAGCTTGGATTTCAAGGTGGGTGAAGACATGCACAGAAGATTTAGTTTAACACACATTCCCCTTGTTAAAGGAATGGTTTATCAGTACCTTGAAGGATTAAGCAGTATTCAAACATTTAAAAAATGATAGCTGGCAATTCTCTAAGCCACCTTGTCATCATGGCTTCAGGTCTGATCACCAGCCCAGGAAACTTTAATGAGAAAAAATGAGTACAAGCCAGTCAGGCTTTCTTTCCACCCTTTGTTCTTACCATGACATTGGAACATAGGCAGGCATCTCCCTTCTGATGGGGTGATGGTAGATTGCAAGGGTTGTACACATAGTTTAATTATTCTAAGGTTAAATAGGGGTCACTAAAGCATGAGGTCAAACAGAGGCCACCTGCCTGTTGGCATGCCTTTCACAAACAGGCCTTACAATGTAAGTTATGAAAAGCACTAGACTAAAGCATTTTTAAAAATTTATCTGACTGTGTAGACTGGCTAAAAGGGGGATGATCTTAGAACATTAATAACTTTGTTGATTTTAAGTTAAAGGATATTTATCAGACCCATGAAATAAAACAAACAAACAAACACACTTAAATTCTCTATGAGACAAACAAACAAACCTATAGATTAAAACTGTCCCTTGAGTATGAACATTTCTTGGCTAATGTATGATTTTCAAACTTTATCCCAAATATGGCCTACAAACACATGGAGTATATAGCATATGGGGTACTGAGTGAGGCTCACTGGAACATAGACAAATTCACTTGTTTTATGTGTTCTCCCTGGCAGCATCTCCAGTGGTGACAGGTGGCAAAAGGCAACACAATCCTGCCAAATCCAAACTACACATTCTTGGCCTGACTTTAACCCCATACAGTACTACATCAACTATCCTCAGTCACATTCAGTAATGTTCCAAATAGATAACATATTAACTTGTTATGAGAACAATAACTTCATTCTTTCTTTTCTCTATAAATATTTAATGTAGAAAATAATGATAGAGAATGGTAGGCACGTGTTCAATATTATTAATGAAATAATAATAAAAGTGACATTATGAAATTTACAGGCAAATGACTGCAACCAGGAAAATCATCCTGAGTGACAAAACTCAGACCTAGAAGGGCAAATATAGCATGTGCTCACTTATCAATTAGAGCTGATGATGATTGGTTGGAAGACCTGAGTGTGCCTTTGAAGTGTTCCGATTGAACTTGGTTGGTCCCTCTCACTGTTGATTGTTATTTGTTTGTTTTCTGCCATAGGGTGAATGATTTTGCTTTTCCATATGTACCCTTTCTTGATACCTTGCTTCAAAATGACCTAGGATCACTGAGCTAAGTTATACCAGACTGAAACCTTTAAAACCATGAGTCTTTTTTTTTAATTAGATGTTTTCTTCATTTACATTTAAATTGTTATCCCCTTTCCTAGTTTCCTCTCGAAAATCCCCTATACCCCTCACCCCACCCCACTACCCAATCTACCCACTTCCACTTCCTGGCCCTGGCATTTCCCTATACGGGGGCCTAGAATCTTTTTTTTTTTTTTTTTTTTTTTAATTTAAGGATTTTTTAAATTAGATATTTTCTTTATTTACATTTCAAATGCTATCCTGAAAGTTCCCTATACCCTTCCCCTGCCCCTGCTTCCCTACCCACCCACTCCCACTTCTTGGCTCTGGCCTTCCACGGTGCTGGGACATATAAAGTTTGTAAGACCAAGGGGCCTCTCTTCCCAATGATGGCCAACTAGGCAATCCTCTGCTACATATGCAGCTAGAGACACGAGCTCTGGTGGTACTGGTTAGTTCATATTGTTGTTCCATCTACAGGGTTGCAGACCCCTTCAGCTCCTTGGGTACTTTCTCTAGCTCCTCCATTGGGGGCCCTGTGTTCCATCCAATAGCTGACTGTGTGCATCCACTTCTGAGTTTGCCAGGCACTGGCATAGCCTCACAAGAGGCCACTATATCAGGATCCCTTTAGCAGAATCTTGCTGGCATTTGCAATAGTGTCTGGGTTTGGTGGCTGATGATGGGATGGATCCCCAGGTGGGGCAGTCTCTGAATAGTCTATCCTTTCACCTTAACTCCAAACTTTGTCTCTGTAACTCCTTTCATGGGTATTTTGTTCCCTATTCTAAGGAGGAATGAAGTATTCACACGTTGGTATTCCTTCTTCTATAAGGACACATGCTCCACTATGTTCATAGCAGCCTTATTTATAATAGCCAGAAGCTGGAAAGAACCCAGATGTCCCTCAATAGAGGAATGAATACAGAAAATGTGGTACATTTACACAATGAAGTACTACTCAGCTATTAAAAACAATGAATTTATTAAATTCTTAGGCAAATGGATGGATCTGGAGGATATCATCCTGAGTAAGGTAACCCAATCAGAAAAGAAGTCACAAGATATGCACTCACTGATAAGTGGATATTAGTTCACAAACTTAGAATACCCAAGATACAATTTGCAAAACACAAGGGGCCTAGAATCTTTGAAAGACCAAGGGCCTCTCCTCCCACTCATGGCTGACTAGGCCATCCTCTGCTACATATGCAGTTAGAGACACGAGCTCTGGGGGTACTGGTTAGTTCATATTGTTGTTTCTCCTATAGGATTGCAGACCCCTTCAGCTCCTTGGGTACTTTTTCTAGCTCCTTCATTGGAGATCCTGTGTTTCATCTAATAGATGACTGTGAGCATCCACTTCTGTATTTACCAGGCATTGGCATAGAAATCAGTTTGGCAGTTCCTCAGAAAAATGGACATAGTTCTACCAAAAAATCCAGCAATACCACTCCTGGGCATATACCCAGAAGATGTTTCAGCTTGTGATAAGGACACATGTTCCACTATGTTCAAAACCATGAGTCTTAATAATTTCCCAATGCTCAGTTGATTTGCATGGGTAATTTGTCAGAGTAACTAAAAGCTAACATCAAATCATGTAGGATTTATCTTTCTCTACCTGGTGCCTGTCATTTACCATAATGTCCTCTAACCCTTTAGTTCTCATTTTATAGCAAATAACACATTTTCTTCCTTTAAAATGTCTGAACAGTGTGTGTGTGTGTCCCTCCTCCCATGGGTCTTGCCTTAGCAAATATTATGTGTGCATCAACAAAACACCATGTGAGTCTGCAACATCTGACGTATCTAGAGACTTCCAATTCAGGGGAATTTATGATATGCGTGCTCTCCTTATCAAGTTGCTTTCATAGTTTCCCCCTCCTTGGGTACGCTATATAGGGGAATGTTCTCCATAGGGAAAGTGTCTGAGTAATAAAGGAACTTAAGCTTGCCGTAGATGTTGCCTACCCTGGCTCCACTCGGGAGATACCCATTCTTTGATGCATCAAGGCTTTCCTGAAATACTATTTCACTTCATTATATATGGAGACTACTATTACTAAGGATCTAGTGCTTATTTCTCTAAATTTATTTCTCAGAGTCTTCATTAATACAGGTCAAGAACATTTATTGCTTCCAGATATTTCTTTCTTGATTAATAGAATGCTGAACCTTAGGCTGGTAAAGAGAATGAAAAGAGAATGGCCTGTGTTAGTGCTAAAAACACATGGGAAATTCTGACTAATCGTGTCAAATATTACATTTACTTAACTCTAGCTTTATTTTCCAACTTCCAATACAAATCATATTGTCCTTGACACCAACAAACTTTAACAAATCTTTTTCTGCGGTATCTTAAGGGTCATTGAGACATGTTTGCCCTACTCTCTGTGGTTACTACCAGGTGGAATTCACGGTCTGATGTATTGGCATGATAATCACAAATCACTCCTCTGTAGAAAGAAAACATCCATTTTATCAAGGCACTCACGTGTCCCAGTTACAGCATACAGCAGAACCAAAATGCTAAATCAGCAGCTCTGTAGGTGCTGAAGGAGCTAAGTTTAATCAGTGACCAAGGACATTTGACAATCTGCTCAAAAATCAGCCACATCTGTTTGAAAAAAAAAAGACACTTCTGTCCCTCATGAAGGATCAGTCACCTTCATTAAAGGGATGTTTTTTGAGTGCGGGTTGATGTAACATGTACATACAAAGTTGAAAAATCTCTTTCATTATTTTGACTTTCAAGGATGGACAATTAGAAGAGAAGAAATTTTATAATTAAGTCAGCAGTGTGAACAAATGAGCCAGTTTTACGATAGTGAGAGTGACTTTAATTTTCAATGGGTGTAGTGAAGGTGCCTGGTATCTCTAGCAAAAGCTATCATAATTGCAGACAAGCAATCCACTCTCAAAGAAGTCTTTCTCTTTCCCTGCCTTTTTAGACACGGTTATTCATATGCTAACAATCCCCCAGGTGGTTCTTATATCACTGCAGATTGAAGCATTGTGGGAAAGATTTCCACTGGAAACTTAAGAACTACATTTGGGAAGATAAAGCAGAGAGCCATTGTTCCTCGTGCACTAATTGGGTCGAATACAAGGTTTACACTTATCTGAGATACAAGAGTAAGCTGATGGTGAAGCTCTTCAAGTGCAAGTTGAGACTAACATAGAAGTTCACCATCAGTGTGCTGTTTCGAATGCATTATTCATGGGAGTAATTCGGCTCAATTTAACAAATGCTGAAATCTTTCTCTGAGCTGGGAATGCATTGCATTTTAATAGTACACTGATTAATCAAGTGTAATGCCCAATAAAATCTAGCTACAGGAATAATTTTTATATTGTTGACAAACTGCAAATTATCAAATATTTATTGATTAGTTTGAAGTGCAAGTGATCAGAAGAATGTTTGTTAAATTAAATGAACAGGTGGGTTGAAATAAGAGTTTTATTATTTAACTCTACAAAACCATAATATATAAAACCCAACACAGAAAGAGTAATTGCCCTGAAGTCTTCACAGCAGCTTATACTTCTACAAAAAACAAAACAAAACAAAACAAACAAACAAAGAATTTCTTGGGGTGGCTTTTGCATTCGCATGACCAAAAATGTCAGAAAACTCAACCCTAGTGTGATTTCTTTGTTGGCAAATATTTCTTGTATGACAGTTTCTCCTCAGCTGACTCTGCTACTCTAACATGAATCTGCTACCTTTGCAATATCTAGAAACCTACAGGCTAGGTGTCTGTCATATGTCTCAATCTTTATACTGATAATGTAAAAGGACAAATTCTAATAGTATGTACAACCTCACATACTGCACACATACACAATGTCAAATACTCAGAGAGAGAATTGGTTGTAGGTTGCAATATTTGCCATCCCTTAAATGAAGCTTATTATACAGGTAGTCTTTGGTTAGAAAAATTGGTATAATCAATCGTGATGTGTTTTAGATCTGTCTTGCTCTATTTTTGTATGTTTAAACACATTTTTTTATTTTCAGTTAAAACAATATTTAAAACATGAAGCAACACTTTCATTTTACCTATAATTATTATTACATTTGTCTATGTCAATGTGGATGAATGCTCCAAAGGTTTGAGTATAATTTACTCATTAGTAATTGACATCTTTCTTTGAGAATAAAACTATAAAGTCCTTCCTTTAAACTTCATTAACAAAATCTCAGATCTTTCACAATTTGAAAAAATATATTCATTTGAAATTCATTAAAGTTTTCCCTTTGGCAAGTTACCAAATGAATCGAATGGTGTTCCCAAAGGGCACTTAAAATATCTGATTGATATTCATTTCTTATTTAAACAGTTACATAATATGAAAATAAAAGAATCCTTACCAGAATACATCTGCTAAAATTTTCCAGTCTTCTATATTTTCTCGATTAAGGAAATACCCCATTTATATTCTACCCTTAAGAGTGGAATGTAAAACACCAAACCAGATCTGTTTGATATATAATGTTTTTACTACATTAATTGATTAATTAGTTAATTAATTAATTTGTGTGTTTCTGTATTGTGTTGGGTTCCCATGTACCATGGAGTATGTGTGGACATCCAGAGTCAGTTTGTGAGAGTTGATTCTCTTTGTTCTGTATGTGGGTCCCAGGGATTAAGATCCACTTGTCAACTTGGGGGTAAATTGACTTTACTCACTGAGCTGTCTCAGGGGTTCCTTTATTTACAACATTCTTTAATTATTTCATTCTAATTCATATTTTAAATATGCAATATAAAAAGCAGTGTCAGGCTTAAATGCCTTTTACCTTACCCTTGTTTTTGTTGCCTTGGTTACTAGACTAGATGATCTGAATTAATAATGAGTCATATAATATCATATCACTGTGTACTAGCATATGGTCAGTTCTCATTGTTCGTGTGTGTGTGTGTGTGTGTGTGTGTGTGTGTGTGTGTGTGTGTGTGTAATATAAGCCAGAATTTGAAATCATGTGTCATCCTTGATCTTTCAACTTTATTCAGTAAGGGCTTCACTCTCAATGCAGAGTTCACTCATTTGGCTAGTTTGATCAGTCTTCCCAGCTAGCTCGACTCTTATAGTCATAATTTTGGTTAAACAACTAGTCAAAGGGTACTTTTGCTGTTTTAAGCCTGGTGAAACTGTGCTCATGATTTTCCTCAGACTCACCTCTTGCCTCTAATTCTACCCTCTGGGGAAGGGATATTTTCCCAGTGAGTTGAGCCAGAAGCTTCACAGTAACTGTTGGAGTCTGCTCCTTTCTCTCCCATTAACAAAATTCCACTCTCTTCACCGGAAAAGCTCTTCAGGATTGCAGAGTGAGTCAATTTTCTACTCTGTTAGTCATATTCTAAATTAAGCCACCATTACGTCTACTTAGAGAACCTGCTACGTTTGTTCAGCAATCAGTCTCTTATCCGGTTTACACACCAGCTACTGCAATTTCTCTTCTGTGGAAAGAGAACAAGGCAAATGTAAACTAAAAAGCAAACAAAACAAAAAGATTTTCAACATAAGATGTCTTCATACTGAAAATTAAAAACAAACAACTGTACACTTAAATTTTTCAAAACCTACACTAATAAGTGTACTTAAACACTTTAAGCTCTCTTTTAGTCCAACCATCAAAGGTAGAGGAGAAGAAAGATAATAGGAAATGTGGGATGTGGATCTGTTTAGAAGTGGTTCTTGGACTAGACAGGCTGCCCACTTTCTCCCTACTTATTCAATATTGTACTTGAAGTCCTAGCTAGAGCAATTCGNCAACTAAAGGAGATCAAGGGGATACAAATTGGAAAGGAAGAAGTCAAAATATCACTATTTGCAGATGATATGATTGTATATATAAGTGACCCTAAAGATTCCACCAGAGAACTCCTAAGCCTGATAAACAGCGTCAGTGTAGTAGCTGGATATAAAATTAACTCAAACAAATCAATGACCTTTCTCTTCACAAAGGATAAACAGGAGGAGAAAGAAATTAGGGAAACAACACCCTTCACAATAGTCACAAAAAATATAAAATACCTTGGTGTGACTTTAACTAAGAAGGTGAAAGATCTGTATGACAAAAACTTCAAGTCTCTGAAGAAAGAAATTGAA
>NC_034599.1:78837057-78870404 GCF_900095145.1 Mus pahari
GAGTGGGCAGGGGAGCAGGGTGGGGGGAGGGTATAGGGGACATTTGGGACAGCATTTGAAATGCAAATGAAGAAAATATCTAATAAAATAAGTTAAAAAAAGAGAAGTGGTTCTTGGGAGTGATTTCAAACGTGAGTCAGTAGAGCCAGTTCAGTGTAATAGGCAAACACCAAACACGATCAGGAAGACAAAGCAAGGCTTGGCTAAGTGGGCAGAAGGCTCCACCGAATCTGCAGGCCCCAACAAATTGACAGGAGTTCAAAAAGGCAGCAAGAAGCAGCCAGAAAAACATGGTAATTTCTTAGTCACTTTTCTCTCTATGAAGTCATGACACGGGAAGATCAGTGAAGACCAGCAAAACATTGCAAGACATATGACTGCAAGAGCACTGTCCATTGTCTGTTGGGTTATATTTATACTCTTTCCAAACATCACCCACTCTCTCAACTTTGCCCCAGCTAAACATCCTCTCACATGTCTGCTTCAGCTAAACATCCTCTCACATGTCTGCTTCAGCTAAACATCCTCTCACATGTCTGCTTCAGCAAAGCATCCTGTAATAGACAGCTTCCCTGTGATCAGTTCAATGGTTAGCTGTGAGCATCTGCCTCTGTGTATGTCAGGATCTGGTAGAGCCTATCAGGCAACAGCTATGTCAGGCTTTTGTCAGCATGCATTTCTTGTCTTCCACAATAGTGCCTGGATTTGGTGACTGTATATTGGAAGGATCCCCAGGTGGGGCAGTCTCTGGATAGTCTTTCCTTCAGTCTCTGCTCTACACTTTCTCTCTATATTTGTTCCCTTGAGTATTTTGTTACTCCTTCTAAAAAGAACTGAAGGACCCACACTTTGGTCTTCCTTCTCTTTGAGTTTTATAAGCAGTTAGAGAAAGGACTAAATGAGCTAAAGGGGTTTGCAACTCCATAGAAAGAACAATATCAACCAATCAGTGCTCCCAGGGTCTAAACCACCAACCAAGGAATACACATGGAGGGACCCATGGCTCCTGCCGTATATGTAGCAGAGAATGGTCTTGTTGGACATCAATGGGAGAACAGGCCCTTGGTCCCACGAAGACTTGATGGCTCAGTGTAGGGGAATGCAAGGGCAGGGAGGTGGGTGTGGGTCGGTGGGTGGGGGCACACTCTCATAGAAGCAGGAGGAGGGGGGATGGAATAGGGCTTTTTCTGGGGGGGGGGAAATCTGGAAAGGGGATAAAATTTGAAAGGTAAATGAATAAAATATCCCCCCCCCAACCAGCTTCCAGAAAAAACGTTACATGACACAACTGAGTCTCCAAAATACAAATTTCCACTTCATACAGACAACTATTTATACTGATGTTCTCTATTCCACATAATTTGGATCCAGTAAATCTGGCTTTGTATCACATGATTGAACTACATGTGTGCTCCCTTTTAGGTTTAATCACAATGGCAGGGCTCTTTGGCTACCTACTAAAGAACTTTCTTTTCTCCAAGTTTCATCTTTTCTGGTTCCTGGAGTGTGAACCATGATACATTCATTTTCTTCTTGCAAAACTCTAGCTTGGGGTCATTTATGTGACTTTACTAGGGTCAATTTGAAATAAAGGAATTATGCTTTAATTTAAAAATGATTTTGCTACATGAGGAGGGAGAGAGGTTCCTAAGTATAAGCCTAGTAATTTCTCCATTTTTCTGTTTGCTTTACTATGGGAGAATCATTGAGTACATTGATGCCATCCAATCATGAGACAAGAGATATGATGCCCCCAGACTAAGGAACAAGCTGTAGGAGATGAAGATACTAGAACTATCGAAACAACATGAGAATCTTTCACTTCCAAGACCTAACCCTGATCAAACCATCCAGAACCTCAGCATGGATAGGTGAGGGCCTCACGAAGTTCTTCCCCTAGCCGAGGAGCTCTCGGCAATTGATAACTGCTCTAGGAATGAGAGCAAGATTGCTTAAGGAATGGGGCCCCTGAAATACTCCCTATGCTAACTATATGGTTACATACCATTTTCATATGGATAGTACCGAGTGAACTCAGAGGTCTTAAAAACAACAACAAAGAGTACAGAAATTGGAGAGGGAACGAGGGACAGACTTGGAAGGAAAACAGTGGTGCATTTGATTCAAATGCATTATGTATGTATTAAAGTCTCAAACAATAAAAAAATGTGACATTGTGTTTTAAATATAAACAAATTTAAATGCTTGGATATCCAATTATTTAAGTATAAACATATTTTTTTTATAATGAAATGTGTCCCGTCTGTTCTTAAATGAGATGATCTAGGTGGAAATTTAAGGCGTTGTCTTCTTACTGACCTTTCCCAATCTAAATATCAGATTTCATCTTCCTTCTGTCACATTTGCTGAAGCTTTTCTTCCATCTTTTCTTCCATCTTACTATATTACATCTTTTTTTATTATTAGATATTTTCTTTATTTACATTTTAAATGTTATCCCCTTTCCTAGTTTCCCCTCTGAAAATCCCCTCTCCCCTCCCTCCTCCCCCTCCTCCACAACCCACCCACTCCCATTCCCAACCCTGGCATTCCCCTATACTGGGGCATAGAACCTTCACATGACCTAAGGCCCCTCTTCCCATTGATGACCGACAAGGCCATCCTCAGCTACATATACAGCTAGAGCCACAAGTCCCACCATGTGTTTTCTTTGATTGGTGGTTTACTTCCAAGAAGCTCTGGGGGTACTGATTAGTTCATATTGTTGTTCCTCCTATGGGGCTTCAGACCCCTTCAGCTCCTTGGGTACTTTCTCTAGCTTCTTCATGGGGGACCTTGTGCTCTGTTCTATGTGTGATTGTGAGCATCCACTTCTGTATTTGCCAGGCACTGACAAAGGTCCTCAGGAGACAGCTATATCAGGCTCCTGTCAGCAGGCTCTTGTTGGCATCTGCCATAGTGTCTGGGTTTGGAGATTGTTGATGGGATAGATCCCCAAGTGGGGCAGTCTCTGGATGGTCGTTCCTTCAGTCTCTGCTCCAAACTTTGTCTCTGTAACTCCTTCCATGGGAATTTTGTTCCCCATTCTAAGAAGGATTCTGAGCTTCTGGGCTAATATCCACTTATGAGTGAGTACATATCATAAGTGTTCTTTTGTGATTGGGCTACCTCACTCAAGATGATATCCTCCAGATCCATTCATTTGTCTAAGAATTTCATAAACTCATTGTTTACATCTTAGCGAAAAAACCTAGAACATTTTTTTTTTTCCTGCTCCATATCATCCAAAAGCAAATCTTTCAGTGGCCAACACTTTTAAATGTCCATTCATTTCTCCTACAGTCTGACAGGTCTACGTTAAAGGATGCAGTGAAAGTGAGAGCCTTTGTTTTCCTTCAGCTCATAGAGAGGAGTCTTTAAGTTTTAAGTTTTTTATATTTTTTAAATATAAAAAATCATTATGCTGAAGCACATTCCTTTTAAACCTTGCAACTGGATTTATTTATTTATTTATTTATTTATTTATTTTCCTGGAAGGACTTGGAATTCAGCAGAAGACACCAGCTGATACTTGCCTTTTCTTCGATAATTATTTTATTTTATTTCAATATTTTTATTTCATTGTTTTACAATTTGTGAGAAATTTGTCCATATTATTAACTGCCTTTTTTATCCACTCCAACTCCTGCTTCATGCTGTCTTCCAAGCAAGTAACATTTCTTTCATGCTTGCTTTCTCTTTCTGTGGCTTATTAGGTTGACTGGAGGAGCTGGGAATTAAAGAAGGGAGTACTCATCAGATCATGGGCAACTAATTTCATTTCTTTTATAATTGTGCTTATTGTTTTGAAGTTAACTTTTTCATTCAGGTCAATGAGTTTATAGATAGAAAATGCTAAAACTCCACAAAAATAACATGGGACCCAGCAATGTGCTCAAGGAAGTTTCAGGATTCAAAGTCAACCAAAAATATCAGTTGCTTTGGTGTGTTCCAGGAGTGAAGTGTATGAAATGAAGATCAAAGATGAAATTTCATTCATTAAACTATGAAGCAGTGATGAGGGTAATTTTAGAAGAAACATACATAAGAATAAAACAAAACTAGAAAAATATCTCATTTTCATAAAATATTCACAATATTCAAGTTAAACTGCAGATTTATTAAATTCCCTGTAAGAGTAGAATTGGAATTCTTGTACTAACTAGGAAAGACTACTAAAATTAATATATAACCCACATCACAAAGATAACTTGTCAAAATAATAAGCTGATTAGCATATGATAGCTGATTTCAAAACATCCTGCAAGGTTGCAGCAATCTTGGTTTTCATATAAACGCAGACGAAGAGTTGCAGTCTTTTCTGAAACATTAAGAAGAGTGAACACCCATGAACAAAAGTGGAACCATATAACTATATATTACCAGTTGTAAAAATCAATCCAAAACTGATTAAAATCTTAAATATAAGATCAAAAATTAAAAATACCTCCTTGCAAAAGAATAAGTGAAATTTCAACATCATTGGAACGGGCTTTTTATTAAGAAGACATCCAAAGCACAAATGTACATAGTAAATCAGATACAAACCAAAAAGCTTTGTAAGTTTCTATAAGACAAAAGACATAGGCAATAAGACAAATCAGCAACCTACAGATTGGGAAAAAAAATCTTCACTAACCCTACACCTGATAAAGGGCTAATATCCAAAGTGTAGAAAGAACTCAAGAAGTTAACCACCAAAAAACCAAACAACCAAATCAAAAAATGAGGTATAGAACTAAACCAAGAATTCACAACAGAGGAATCTCGAATGAGGGAGAAATACCTAAAGGAATTTTCAAAGTCCTTAGTGATCAGAGAAATGCAAATCAAAATGACCCTGAGATTCTACCTTACATCAATCAGAATGGATAGGATCAAAACCTCAAGTATCAGCACATATTGGCAAGGATGTGGAGGAAGAGGAACACTCCTCCATTGGTGGGATTGCAAACTGGTANAACNACTCTGGAAATCAATCTGGAAGTTCCTCAGAAAATTAGAAATAGATCTACATGAAGACCCAGCTATACCACTCTTGGGCATATGCCCAAAAGATGCCCCACCATGCCATAGGGGCACATGTTGCACTATGTTCATAGCATCCTTGTTTGTGATAGCCAGAACTTGGAAACAACCTTGATGTCCCAGGACAGAAGAATGGATACAGAAAATGTGGTTCATTTACACGATGGAATACTATTCAGCTATTAAGAACCAGGACATCCTGAGTTTTTCAGGCAAATGGATGGAACTAGAAAACATCATCCTGAGTGAGGTAACTCAGACCCAAAAGGGCATGCATGGTATGTACTTACTAATAAGTGACTATTACCAGAAACACACACACAAAAGTACAGAATACCCAAGATACAGTCCTCAGAACTCAAAAAGATTAACTCAGTTCTTAAAAGAAGAAAAATACATTTTATAAAAGCTAAAACCTATTTATTCTGAAAATAAAATAGTTCATTATGCTATATGAATTATCTAGATATTGTCCTAAAATAATTTAAAATGGTAATTTAATATTTGTTACAATCATCCAAGGTTCAACAATGTATTCAATAAGTGTTTCATTGTGGACAGTCTCCATTTCATCCTATTTGCCATTTGCAGGCAAAATATTATAGTCTTTATTTATATTTATTTACAAAAACTATATATTCATTTGTATTATATTTATATTTTTATAAAATACTTTTTTCACATATTATATTTTAGGGTTTCTTATAGTGATTTTCCATAAATTTTCTAAAACTCTGAATTTGTTTTAATCCCCTTAAATTTTATTTTTACTTTTATTTATAAACATATCTCTATGCCACATGTATGCTGGTACTCCAGTGGGCCAAAAGAGGACACTTGAGCCCCTGGAGATCGAGTTACAAGTAATTGTGATCAGTATAACATGGGTCCTGGGAGCTAATCAGCAGTCTTCTGGAAGAGCAGAAAAACTCTTAACCATTGAGCCACCTTCTTTCCTCCAAACTCACAATTTCAGAATTGGATTCTTATAATTAACAAGCTTTCTATTACAATACCTTTTGGTGTAGCTACAACACAGAAATCAAGTGAATATTTCTGTATTTGTAATTAATGATTTTTTTAAAGAAGAAATTAAGTAGATATAACTGCCATCAGATTTTTAGGACCAAAACAAATTTGTGAATGTGTTCATATTTTTTCACATGTATTTCTCACATTTTCTAAGTTGGATTGTGTGATTTACTTCAAATAATTACCCCAACTAAAGAATGTAAGTTGTTCACAATTACTAGCTCCTTTGTTCTGTAATCATGTATATTTCCTTTAATAGTATTAGTAATTAACAGGCATCAAATTCATTTTTGCACCAAAGAGCAATGGTAAATGCCTTTTTCTATGAAAATAGCCTCTGCTCTAAAAGAAGCAGAAGCAATGTATTTGTCCAAAGTTACTTCTGCTAAGCAGAGCTCAGAGTCGAATGCAAGACATCCTGAAAGGACAGTTGATGGCTCACTTAAAATGTTTCAGCAAATAAAACCAGTATATTCTTTCCAAGGACACTGTCTGAACCTTTATAGTTGCTGTAGACAGTTATATAACTAAACACATACCTTCTGAGCTACTGGGATGGTTCACAGTTTCCTAAACTCAAAATATTTGGGGTGGTGTGTGCAAAATTCTAATGTTAAAATAAAATGCCTAATTTGCACAAAGGCCCCAGGAAATTTCCTGTTTTCCCCATTAGTTTTATGCCACTGGACATTGTAGTATTGCTAACAATTTGATGAGGACGATGGAGTGAATTAGTCCTCCAGACTTTGAAGGCTTGTGGCGTTATGCCCGTTTGGAAGCACTTGTTTTTTTTTTTTTTTTTTTTTTTTTTTGTCCGTGGAATGTCAGTGCTGGCAATTTTGTGATGGCAATTTGTTTTTCCATCTGTCCCATACATTTAGTCTGTTGTAAAGAAAGGAGATTATACTGTGTAGGCAGACACAATATAATATGTGTTGCCAATGTGATTTTTTTTCCAAGGAGAATTCACCTGTATGTTGGACGTCTGTGATTGCCCACATGGAATGATTAAGTACTTTGAGAAGTCAGAAAGAAGCTCAAAAGTGACAAGAACAAATATTACCTGAAGCCTGAAGGCTGTATTAGGGTAGATTACACAGCTCTTTGGTAACAAGCACCACTCACATACAGTGATGTCACAGAGCTCCACAGAGCATTCAAAAGCAGGAAATCAAGAGCTGTTAGGACAACCAAATATGGATGAGCATGGGAGATCTCTGCTATAGCTGCCAACCTGTCTGTGTTTAAAATCTTGTTCTTTCAGTATCTGATGCTTGTTGAAATTGCATTGCATAATCTGATTTATCACTCAGATGAGTAATGTAGATTTGGGTTGTTTTGTAACTTAACTTTGAAATAGGAACAAGATTTGCAGCTTTTGGGGGAATTCATTTGTCCAAGTCTTTGCCTGTTGTGTTCAGAAAATTTATTAATGTAATATTGTAATCCGAAGAATTAATGTTGCATCATTTTCTCAATCAAGATATAGCTAGAAGGGAATTTTAGAGAAAATTGGGAGATTTGAGGCAAAAGTAGGAAAATTATTGCTAAATTATTCTTTTTTATTGATAATTTTATTTATTTACATTTCAAATACTGTCTCCCTGGTTTCCCCTTCCCAAAACCTCTATCCCATCCTCCCTCCCCCTGCTTCTATGAGGGTGTTCCCTAACCCACCACTCACCTATTCCCACCTCTCTGCCTTGGCATTCCCCTACACTAGGGCATTGAGACTCAACAGGACCAAGGACCACCTCTCCCATTGATGCCAGATAAGGCAATCATCCTCTGTACATATGTAGCTGGAGCCATGTGGGCTCTTTGGTTGGTGTTTTAGTCCCTGGGATACCTGGAGGATCTGGTTGGTTGATGTTGCTTTTGTTCTTTCTATGGGGTTGCAAACCTCTTCAGCTCCTTCAGTCCTTCCCCTAACTCCTCCATTGGGGTTCCCCTGCTCATTCCAATTGTTGTCTGTGAGCATCCTCATCTGCATTGGCCAGGTTCTAACAGAGCCTAAAGCATTTTAAACTCTATCATTTGGCAATATTTTGATTTTATGGACCACTGACTAAGCTGTGTGACCTTGAGTAAAGACATCAGTTCCCATTGCCTCAGTGTCATTGTTTGAAGAATGGTCTTAAGAGAGAAAATCTACTCAACGATGGAAAACTCAAGTGTTATGATGACCAATGAAAAGTTGTGGTGACATGTACATCCTATTTAAGCCATGTACAAGGCTTTCATTATTATTGCATGCCATTTCTTATAGTCTGGAATTTCATTAAAGGTTTTCTATAAACTAGTATCAATAAGCCACTGGAAACCATTAAATACAAACAAAGATACTTTATCTGGGGAGTTTGTTTATGAAGTTTGTATTCCTTTTCTACAGTGCTAGTATTTAAAGTTCTTTCTGTGAATTTTACATTTTTATACACAGAAAAAAAGCTCTAAATTATAATATATTGTTAGCAAATTAAAGTCTATGCTCATTATAAATTATTAAGCATGTCAATTAAATACAGTTTATGTATGCCTATGAACTGGGTAGTAGTAGTGGTTACAGCATTTAAAGATTAATTTATTTTATGGTTGTATTTTTCTTGAATGTGTGTATATATGCAGTGTGCAAGTGTGATACATTCAGAGGTCAGAAGAAGGCATTGGATCTATGGAACTGGATTATTGATGATCGTGAACTGGCATATGGGAGTTTGAATTCAAATATGGGTCTTCTGCAAAAACAAGTGTTTTTAGTCATCAAGCCATTTCTCCAGCCTCATGTAGCAATGTTTTAAAGCACTTCTCTGCTTTTTAAACACAAGAAGTATATCCCCCACAGCCATACCTCAAGTCAACACATTGACGTCCTAACCTTTAGTATGTCAGACTACAATCTGCAAGGCTCATCTCATTATTGTAGCTAGTTAAGTAGTCCAGACTGGAATAATGTGGAATCCTACTCAAATGTAACTGGGGTTCTCATAAGAAAAGGAAATTTAAGCACAGGAATGTGTAGGCAGGGAGGATGATGTCACATACATATTTAAGCCTCATTAAATTAGTATTTACTTACCTTTCTAGTAATTTAGGAGAAATTGTGCAGCACTAGGTTGAATGCATAGTATTATATCTTGACCATATAAGAAGATAATTTGTAATTTACATAGATAATATCAAACAATTAAGTGACTTGAATAGTAAAAGTATAGTATTTACTAGAAGAGTTTCCTGTCTCTAGCTGTTAAAGACATGTTTTGCAAACCAGTCTATGTAATTCTATTCTTAATGTATTTCTAATGTATTCATGTGCAGATCTGCATATCTTTGTGTTCCTGGAGTACATGTTAATTGCTCACCCACAAAACAGTTGGAAACATCGTTAAGATGAGTTTTGTAAAATAAATAGGTATTCACACAATTGTATTTGGTAAATCTGTGAACTAGATCAGGATTAATATAAGGGGAAAAGACACTGCAATTGCAAACTTATTTTCTTGGGTATATAATAATAATTGAGACCCTTGAATTTCCATATCCACAAACATGGTATAGCAGATTTTTCTTTTCAATTTTCAGTAGTTACTCATGTTAACTAGAAATGACTCAATTTGTGCAAATTGTGGGATTTCCACATCTAGTCCACCAGTTATTCTCCTAATAAAGGCATCAAATTGTGTTTTTTAAATTAGATGTTAAGTCTCTACACCTGAACTTCAAGCATAAACAAAATTCTCCTTTTAGTTTGCTTCTTCCTTCACACTTCCCTTTTCTCCCACTTACATTGCTGTAGTACATTCTTGATGTCATATAATATCCTCACTGGAGCTATTGCATAAGCATCTAATGGGAAGGAGAATGTGTGGACGCTAAATCAAGGTCTGTTATTGTACCCAAGAGATGCTACTGAAATGTCTGCAAGGCCAGAGTACACAAAGCAGAGATCAAGTGTGAGAGCAGACCTTGAAGCATTAGCTTTGCAGTTGCCAGTTTGTATCTCTTGCTTCCTCTTTGAGGCGGGGCATTAATTCTCCCAGTTTTGTAACCTTAGGTGGAATCCTATGAATATAAAACTTCTATTTATACAGCACACAGCTATAAAACAAAAGCTATAAAAACTATGCCTTACAGCTAGACGAGTAGCCTTTGTCATTTCTTGCCAGTCAGTTAATGTCTTCAGTGTTATGTTACCTAAAAACGGTTACCTATGCAGTCTAGTCATTAATTAAAAGTCACATCTTATTTAATGGATGATATCTTAGTTGACTTTTGACATCAAGAATAGGATTTATTCTATCATGTTTCTTTAACATTTTGGAGCTTTGATGAGTGAACTAGTAATGTTTTAAATTAATAGCTCTTTTTTGCTGCCCAAGATGGGAGAGACTTCCACATGAAGTTTGGCCAGGTGCCCATTCAATTTATACAATCACAATTCTACCTTCATTCATGATTGTTGAACTTTAAGAGAAGATTGATTTTTCTGTTTATTTTATAATCCCATTCTAGCCCTTGATCAGAGAAATCATTGTCATGATGGCTACTTTCCATCAAAATTCTTTTATTTATTTTTTATTTTTTTAAAAAAATGCAACCTGGAGAAACATGTCAGAGTTTTAGGAAGGGGAGCCTGGCTTCAAATGCTGGTGTAGTCTCCTAGCCACAGCCTAACTAACCGTGATCTCATTTTGCTCCTCATGCTTGTCAGGGGTGTGATTGCTCTGCTGTTAAATCTGTTCAATGGACTACTCATCCCAGCTCTGTGTATACAGGTTACACTTTCTGAGTCCATCCATGCAGTGATGGCCACCTACACTGATCTTGTCATCTAATCACTGAGAAGAGTACAATGAGAAGCATGAGCACTCTTTGGGGTGCATGCGTACAAGTGGCGGAGTTAGATATAAATGTCCATACTGGCTGCATACTTAACATCCTCACCAATGTTAAATGAAATTAGACACACATTTAAGTATCATCTGTTTTCTTTTATGTGAAATCAGATGAGAAGGTTGCTATGGATGATCAAAGGGAAAAAGAAGATGAATGAGAAAGGTTGTGAGCACAATCTAAGTGCTATCTATGCTGTAGTGAAGGGCACAGAAAATTCCATAGTGAATCCCCCTGCTGTTTGATATTAATATATGCTGACTGAGACTATAAAGTCGATAAATATGTAACAACTCTGAGGATTTGGCTACCGGATGTAGAAATTAGATCTTAGTAATATTTCAGCATAGACGGTGTGAAGAGAAACCTGCTTCTGTATCGCCTCTGGCAAAATCTCCTTCAGTCCTCTTCTGAGTAGCTTTTAAGGTAGGAACATTATTGGACTACATGTTCTCCAATCACGATGAAGAGGACATAGCTTTATACGTAACTTGTAAACTTGTAAAGTGTAATTGTCAGAGTGCATATTAACTTTGCTCTTGTGGGAAAAAACCCTCACGGCTCATTAAGAAATTCAAGAAACTTGGTTTCCATAATTAGTTTGCAATTAATAATAAAAGCCAATGTATGATTCTAAATGTAGACTTTGTTCTTAACATTAATAAAAATAGTGGAAGTTTTTCCTTTACTATTGAGACCGGAATAGACCATGGATGTACCTTTTATTTTGAAGGAAATTTGAACATTTTCCTGCACCCTAGGACAAAGTGGATAAGCAACCTTAATCCTAAGATTATAGCATTGAAATGCATTATACAAGAATACAGAGATTGTAGCATTAGGTGGTTGAGTTCAAAGCTCAAACATATACTTAACCAGCAGTGTATATTTGGAAAACTTGCTTAACTTTCTCAGTCAACCTTATTACTTATATGTATAAATCAGAATTTATACATATAAGTAAGGCATAGCTATACATGTAAGCAATCATAGAGCTTGAGAGAATGAGGCAGTAGGGAACCTGGACTTTTGTGAATCAGAGGGAACCTGGACTTTGCATTAAGACTCTGTATCTGGTATTGGGCAAGAGAAAAGGCCTGAAGCGCTGAGGGCCGGAAGAAAGAATGGAAATAGGCAACCTCAGAAGGTAGGAGGTTGGGGGGGGGTGGGCTCCAGAATGCACCAGAGACCTGGAAAGTGAAAGACTCTCAGGACTCAAAGGGAGGTACCTTAGATGAAATACTTGACAACAGAGAGAGGGAACTTATAGAGCCCACATCCTACAGGAAGACAGGGCATCAACTGAGGGAGTGGGCTGCCGTCCCACAGTCAAAACTCTCACCCATAATTGTTCCTGTCTGAAAGAACTGCAGGGATAGAAATGGAGAGGAGTCTGAGGAAAAGAAGGTCCAGTGACAGGCCCAAAGTGGGATCCAGCTCAAGGGGAGATCCCTCGTGCTGAGGTTATGGAGCACTCACCAAAAGGGACCTATCATGACTACCCTCTGAAAGACCCAACAAGCAGCTGAAAGAGTCAGATGAAGATATTTGCACCCAACCAATGGACAGAAGCTGCTGACCTCTGTGGTTGAATTAGGGAAAGGCTGGAAGAACCTGAGGAGGAGGGCAACCCTGTAGTAGGACCAGTGTCCCAATTAACTCAGACCCTCAAGATCTTTCAAACACTGAACCACCAACCAGGGAGCATACATCAGCTGATAGGAGGCCCTCAACACATATACAGTAGAGGACTGCGGGGTCTGGGTTCGCTCAGAGAAGATGCACCTAAGCCTCAAGAGATTGGAGGCCCCAGGGAGTTTAGAGGTCTGATTGGGTGGGTGGTGGGTGATACAGACATGTTTGTAGAGACCGGGTGGGGCTAAGTATAGGATGTGGACGAGTCGGAGGCTGTACGGGGGAGAGAGGGGAGAGAATAAAATCTGGAATGTAAAAAAATAAATAAATCAAAGAAAAAAAAGCCTCTGTATGTCCTCATTCCTGTACAAAAACTATAACAAGTTTATGGGATTATTTTTTTAAACGTGAGTGGCATGGTCCTCTCAGTCTCTTTCAACCTCTACATAACAGACGTACAGCTTGGTCCTCAGGTTGGACCTCTAACAGCAGGAGTAGGGACTGTCTCTCTGTTGCCTGTCTTTGGATTCCTTTCCCCTAATTGGGCAGCCTTGTCTAGCTTCAGTGGAAGAAGGTGCATTCAGTCCTACAACTTTATATGCTAAGGTGGGTTGATATCCATGGAAGGTCTCCTCTTCTCTGAGGAGAAAGGGAGGGGGTGAAGTGAGGAAGAAGTGAGGTGAGAGGAAGGGACTGGGCAGAGAGGAGGGAGAAGCAGCTCTGATTGAGATGAAAATTAATTAATTAGTTCATGAAAACAAAGTGAATGGCATGTCAAAGCTTAGGTATCTCATACATGATGATGTCACTCAATGCAGACTCTCCACCAATAACCCTAATAGAAAGAATGGTAGAGATGGCAAACTGGATGTTTAAAATGTGTTAGCCTTATTTTATTAGTTGGATGAAAGAAAAACTCAGTTATGAAATTAAGGAGAATAATCTATGCTTGATTGTTAAGTACACATTTTATTTCTTTGTATGCTTTAATGCTTTAGATATCTAAAGTGCAAAAGAGAAAAATGATAACTCTAATCAGATTATATGCTAAGAAATCTATCTTTAAGTATGCAGAATATCTTTTTGATATTTGGACAAATTATTAATAAACACCCAAATTTATCAACTTTCTTTAAACTGTTGTAAATATTCATATGTGCTCTATTTTGATCTCTGTTTTGTTCTTTTTATCTTTATTTATTAATTTATTTACACTTCAAATTTTATTCCTTTTCTAGTCCATTCTCCGACTGTTCCACATCCCATACCTCCTCCCCATTCCCCTGTCTCCACAAACATGTCCCTACCACACACCCCCAACCCACCTGACCTCTAAACTCCCTGCCCCCAACCCTGTCTCTTGAGGCTTAGGTGCATCATCTCTGAGTGAACCCAGACCCAGCAGTCCCTGCTGTATATGTGTTGAGGGCCTCATATCAGCTGGTATAGGCTGCCTGGTTGGCAGTCCAGTGTTTGAGAGATTTTGGGGGTACAGGTTAATTGGTCCTCCTACAGGGTTGCCCTCTTCCTCAGGTTCTTCCAGTCTTTCGCTAATTCAGCCACTGGGGTCAGCAGCTACTGTCCATTGGTTGGGTGCAAATATCTTCATCTGACTCTTTCAGCTGCTTGTTGGGTCTTTCAGAGGGTAGTCATGATAGGTCCCTTTTGGTGAGTGCTCCATAACCTCAGCACTAGGGATCTCCCCTTGAGCTGGATCCCACTTTGGGCCTGTCACTGGACCTTCTTTTCCTCAAGCTCCTCTCCATTTCTAGCCTTGTAGTTCTTTCAGACAGGAACAATTATGGGTGAGAGTTTTGACTGTGGAATGGCAACCCCCTCCCTCAATTGATGCCCTGTGTTTCTTTTGGAGGTGGGTTCTACAAGTTCCTTCTCCCCACTGTAAGGAATTTCATCTAAGGTCCCTCCTTGTGTTGATTTAAAGTATAGCATTTTATGAAAAAAAATTCAAAGAAGATTTGAACACTATAGCTTAGGATGGCCCCATGCTTTTTAATGGCTTGACTTTCCTCTTCATTTTCTTTTCCTCCTTTCTCATCCTCCCCTTTTATTTTGTATTTACTATTATGTATGAGCTTAACTCACTATTTAATAGGGAGTCATTTCTGCTTTCATTAACATCACAACAGTGGATATTGACCATCAAATTTCTAGCAACACTGACTATTTGAAATAGAACCTTAAAGAGATATTCTATACTCTCTGCACAGGTAACTTTTGAGTACCTTAATAGTCTATGCACCCCAGCTTGAAATCTGGATACTACAATCAAACTGGAGGTTATATTAAGACATTTGAATGTTTTTAAATCTTTCTAAGCCACTTTGAGTTACCCTTAATCTTGAACTCCTTTGTTTTGAAGAATAGATTTGTGCCAATGTGTGTTATGTGTCATCGTTGATCTTCTTTGTGACTAGTTATGTTTAGAGTCCAGTAATGACAAATATGTAGATTTAGTTATGTTTTAGATTTGAAGATTATAGCTGCTTTTCAGCTTTTATCCCTCTTTAACTTTAAATTCTCTATGGCCTAAATTACAGGCACATGAAATCTCTATCTTTTTTTCCATGCCTCATGGGTTCTTAGACTTCATGTCTCTAGATTTCATTCTAGATAGTTTCTACAGTTCTCCCACTCAGTTTTCTAATCTTTCTTCAACCACTGATGTATCCTGTGTATTTTTCATTTCATATATTATGTTTTTAGCTCTAGAAGGTTAATTTGAAAATATATTTCAAAATATCTTTAAATTTAAAATCCTGTGCATTATATGTTCAATGGATGCTTCAATATCCTTATCTATTGGGACTGACTTTGTTTGTACGGTATTGTGGATTTATACATTTTCCTATTTTTTTATTCATGGTAACTGTTTATTAGATATGAATTCTGAATTTTTCTTGGGTATTAAATATTTCTGTATTGCTATGAATGCACTTGAGCATTATTTGCTACCTGATATATGTTATCATATATACCACATCTCATATATTTACCTAGTTCAATTTATTTTAGACAACCTTGTTTCTCAAAAAGACAAAACAGGAAGTTCAAGCCATCTCACTTGCAGTCTAAATATTCCTGAACAGAATGAAAGTATATATTAAAGAACACAGAAAAAGTATGGGCATTTTTATGTATTGAGGAAAGGAAAAAATGGATTTCTCTTAGAAACCTTGAATATAATTGTAGTTTCATATTCTTGGCATAAGAGAAATCAGGGTGGAGTAAATGGGAGTTGAGCAATAGTCTAATGATGAAAATCATAATATATTTAGTCTGTTTTTCCCCTTTGTCTGGTTTTCATGCTAATCTACTTGGTGCAGAGGTACTTATGCTCTTTTAAAATTCTCGACGTGAATGATATCCAGTGAAGGTATGTGAATGTGCAAAATACCAGCTGATGGGTGTGAAAGAGGCATTTAAAGCTTTAATCAATTTTTCAAGGATGATTTATGGCTTTAGATTAAAACATTTTATGTTACAGAGTTCATTACTTATTATAAAACCAGTATGCATTAAACAGAAAGGTAGAAAGAATGGATCTTTTTATTCTCCCTTTGTGGAATCAGAAGTAGTTGGCTGACTATTTGACATTGGGAGATGATTGCCATGAATGGTCCTGTGATGATACAATAAATAAGTTGGAAAAATAAATTAATCACCATACTGGATCCATTGAAGAACATTTCACATTTGCCTTTTTCTACAGAACCCCATTGACCAAAATAATCAGGCTTGGTTTTATAGGAGAGTGTTAACTTTCATGTTTTCACTCTACAGAATGTGTTTTGCCACCTGATTTTTGTTCTATTTCTCTGGGTTCTGTGCAAGTAGATTTATGAATACTAAGAATTCCCTTTGTTAGTTTAATTATTCACTTTTTAGTCGTATAATTTTTAAACTTAATTATATTTGCATGCCAAGATCAAAATGGACCTTTAATCCTTGAACCTAACCTTTGAGATTTTCAGTAAGGAACACTGTGACATGTCACCTCTGATGCTGGACAACACAGGGCAGCTGTGCTGCTGTGAGTGTTGCAATCCAGAGTTATCCCTCCTCCTGAATCTGTGTTTTGAATTACTTTTCCCTTCGATGTGTTAGCTCTTTTTTCCAACTTGAGTCTTACTTTATTTTCCTTGCTAGGGCCCATTTTATTATTCCAGCATTTCCCACTTTAGTATCATCTGCAAAATGCATTAAGACCCTGTTTACTTCTTTGCTGAGGTCTCTGAGAGACAGAGGCACATAGATGTGGGGTCAGTATATGCATTTGCTTTTCTCTCTTGCACCATTTACTGCACTGGATTGTATAAAGCAGTGCTCAACCTACCACCCAGGATTTCTATGGATAAGAGAGTGTTTTTTTAAATCCATATTCATAACCCATAACAGAAAAGGAAAATAAAGTAGTAGTTATAAATTTCTCCTTTTAAATTTGGACTGAAGTAATCTAAAACATCTATTTATTATCCTCCAGTGCATATTCAGACAGGGCTAAGCAGAATGCAGGATAAAAATAGAAAAAAATCTTTGATGAATTCTTTTGAGTAATTTATAATTTAAATAAGAAAGATGTTCATATTCTCTATTTCTTTCTATCTATCTAAATATGTATACCATATAATGTTTTGTATATATATATATGTATATATATATACATATATATACACATACCTGTGTGTATAAAAGTATATGTATAAATATTAACATGAAAATATGAAAATCCTGGAGGATATACAATCAGCTGGTGCTCTGTGCATAGCAGAGGACATCTGTGTGTTAGCAAACCAGCTTAGATGAATTCTGAGGTTGTTAATACAGCAAATCTGTGGTTTTTCCAATTACTTTACACACACATGCACATACACACACATTTTTAAATAAACACACGATAAATATATATGAGATCACATAAGAGAAACTATCTACCTTGTAGTTCACACACACACACACACATACACACACACACACACACACACACTTTTTTTAATTCAAGACAAAGTACAGAAGGTTAAATAAGAGGAAAATATCTACCTTGCATTCCATTACTGACACATTAATAAGCTAAAAATTACATTACTCAATAAAGGTTCATTTAGCAGAAGAGCTTAAACAAATTTTGATATCAGTGCTGATAGGCAGGTAGTGCAGAGTTCAAGTTATACACATCCAAGGGCTACCTCTTGAAGATGTTTATCTCGTATAAGCATCCTCTGTCATTAAAAAGCTTGTGGCCAAAGAGCTGAGGCAGGAAATAGGAGGTGGGACATCTAACAGGAGTAGAGAGAATTCTGGCAAAGATTCAAGGATGCAGGAGATTTTCCCTGGAATGTCGAGATGGACATAAAGAAACAAGGAGAGGATTGAACCCAAATTAGAGTAAAAGGGATAATACATTAAGAACAAGTCATAGAATGAGCTGAAGCTCATGGTCTAAGCATTTATTAATAAATGTTTAAGTTCAGAGTCATTATTTAAGGAACTAAGTTGCTGGGAGGAAAAGTATAAAGTTTCAACTTCTCCAGGAAATTGGGAAGTGTATAGAACACTTCCGCATTTGAATCTGCAAATGTCAACTTTTTTTTTTCCTGGCAACTTTTCTTGGAGATTCAGGTTTCATATTTTCTTAAAGATGAGAAATGGGGAATAATTACTGAGAAATATTTCATGCTCATTAAATTACATACAACATGAAATGGTTTTCAAATTCATTGCCAGGATAAAATATACTTTTCTCTTCAAACATAGATTTATTTTCATGGAACTACACATTTTCCTTGCTAAAAGTAAATATAACCTTTTAAAAGATGTCAATTAATTTATTCTAGTGAATTCAAGGATTCTACATCCCTCACCAATGTTTTTCCTTGACAATTGAAATTGGCTCATGAAGTATTTTTGACCAGCTAAATCTGATGACTTCTCTGCTCTCTAAGTTTTATACCACAAATGTCACAAACAGAAACCAATGAAAAGTGCATCCCACATTCCAGCAGGCAACAGTAGCAAGGAGCTTTTCTTGTGCCTGGTAAAGAACAGGTTTGTTAATTAGAAAATGACCACTTGAACACAGGGACAAACAGAGTCATTTCCTGACCTACATTGTGTATATGACTGACTTTCTATTATTTGAAACACTGAGTTCCTGTAAAAGCTCAAATATAATATGACATGCTTTTAAATTTACATGTAACTAAATATATAATTATTAAAGTTTAATCAAAGCACATTAAGAAAATTATAATGGTTTGTTTTTTCAAATAATTAAAAATTAAACATGATAATTATAAGCACATGCTACATTAAAAAATAAAAGGAACACTGAGTTCACACTCTTCATGCCTCTAAATTTTGTCTCTACTTTGCCAGAGATCTTTACCTAACCTCTTAATTTTTTTAATGAGTTGAGCTGCCTGTTTTCCATTTCTAAGCAAAATGACCATTGGAAATGAATGGAGAAAAGAGTTGAATGAGTAACTTCAGCAGTAAAGTCAGGTTTATTATAAATTATAAGGATGCTTCATCATACCACAAGGACACTTGCTCAACCATGTTCATTACTTCTGTATCCATAATAGCCAGCAACTGGAAACAAATTTGATGTCCCTCGATGAACAGCTCTGCACTCTTAAAAGTCTCCCCCTACTATCCCCACCCCCCGTCCTCAGAGAAGGGAAAGTCACCCCATCTAATTGAGTACCATGCCACCTTGGTACATTAAGTCACTGCAGGATTAGACACATCCTCTTCCCCTGAGGCCTGACAAAGCAGTACAGCTACGGGGAAACAGATCCAATGGCGGGCAACAGAGTCAAAGAAAGTCCGTGTGTGAGTTGCTAGGGAACCCACATGAAGACCAAGATGCATATCTGCTACAAATGTGTAGGGGGTCTAGCTCTAGACCCTGAATGCTCTAGGTGGGTGGTTCAGTCTCTCTGAGGCCCCATGGTCCAAGTTAATTTGACTCCATAGGTCTTCTCATGGTGTCCTTGACCTCTCCAGATTGTTCTATCCTATCCCGTACTCTTCTACAAGACTCCCCAAACCATACCTGATATATAGCTATACGTCTCTGCATCTGTTTCCATCAGCTGGTGGATGAAGTCTCACAGGAGACAGTTGTGCTAGGTTCCTGTCTGCAAGTATAACAGAGTGTCATTGTTTGTATGAGGTGTTCATTATCTCCCATGGGATGAGTCTCAAGTTAGGCCAGTCATTGCTTGGCAGTTTCCTCAATCTTTGCTCTATCTTTATCCCTGTTCATCTTAGGTGGGACAAACTTGGGGTTGAAGGTGTAGGTGTGTTGATGTGCCCTTCTTTCCACTGGAAGTCCTGCCTGGCTAAAAATGGCAGCCACTTCAGTCTCCGTATCCTCATCTGCTAGGTGTGTTAGCTAGGGTCACCTCCATAAAGTCCTGGAAGCTTTTCTTGTTCCATGTCTCTGGCTAATCCAAGAGATATACTTCACCAATTTCTGTTCTCCCTCCCAGCCCTTTCCTGCCCTACCTCTCCATTCTTGATCACCATCCTGTTACCCTTCTTACCCCCTCTCCCATTCAGTTCCCTCCTTCCTCTACCTCTAATGTCTATTTTATTTCCCTTCCTGGGGGAGATTAATACATCCTCCCTTTGGCCCTCCTTATTACCCAGCTACTTCGTGTTTGTGGATTTGTAGCATGGTTATTCTGTACTTTATGGCTAATGGTCACTTATAGGTTAGTACATACCATGTATGTCTTTCTGAGTCCGGCTTATCTTACTCAAGACAATACTCTCAAGTTACATCCATTTGCCTGCAAATTTCATAATGTCTTTGCTTTTTTAATAGCTGAATAGTATTCCGTTGTTTGAATGCACCACATTTTCTTTATCCTTTCTTCGGTTAAGGGACATCTAGATTTTTTCCCCCAGTTTCTGGTTATTATGAACAAAACTGCTATGAAAAAGTAGAGCAAATATCCCTGTGGTATAGTGGGGCATCTTTTGGGTGTATGCTCAGGGGTGATATAGCTGTATCTTGGGTTAGAACAATTCCAAACTGCCAAATCACTTTCCAAAGTTGTAGTACAAGTTTACATTCCCACCATCAAGAGGAGGGGTGTTCCTCTTGTTCCACCAGCATATGCTGTCACTTGAGTTTTTGATCTTAGCTATTCTGACGGGTGTGAGATGGAATCTCAGAGTTGTTTGATTTGCATTTCCCTGATAACTAAGGACATTGAACATTTACTTCTCAACCATTAGAGATTCCTCTGTTGAGAAATTTTAGCTCTGTATCCCATTTTTAATTGGGTTATTTAGAAAAAAAAACTTTTAAAAAGGAAAAAAAAGTATTGTTTGAATGAATAAATGAAACTCACTAAAACAAGCATGATGATACATTTCAGGTCTGTATAAATCTCTTATGAAGATAAAAATCGTAACATGTACAAAGGAACGACTATTCTATGATATAGGATAGTACCAAACAAATATGACATTTATATGTGGCAATTATATTTCCTCTGGTTTGTGTGATAAGATGTGAAAAAATCTAGACCTATTTGCAATTTGGAAAATTTGAAGTATAAACGCAGTCAGGCTGGGGAAGAACTAAAGTTGGAATTTAACTTTTCAGATAGTTTTATTTTTCAGCTTCAGTGACTTAGTTGCAGAATTCATTAAGGTTCCATCGAATCTTGCATTCCTGAAAATGTTCCCAGAGACATGATTCCAGATCCCACTTTAGCACTAGCCTTTGCAAAATTTACAAGAGTTCATGAAATAGTGTTTGGCTATTTTTGTGTCTCTGACCTTTAGTTCACATGGGCATGCATCCCTAGTAAATTAATGGAGTGCATCTGGAAAAGGTCTGGGAGGTTATCTTACGGGAATCCCTCCTCCAGTGAGATGTTTTTCCAACCTTAGCCTGAGCACTTCCAGGGACTTGGCTTTCTCTATTTTCTCAGGGAATTCTTTGTAAGTTGATGATATTTTTCTTGTATTATTCTAAATCATGCCCCTCCACTAACAACATTGATCTGCTGGTCTTAGGAGTTTTCTCTTACAAAAACTGATTGATCATAAGACAAACTTTTACATTTCCACATTAAGTTTTATTTAAATTAAAATTTACTTTTAATAAATTAAATTTAAATATCTTTGGCTTTTTAGTTTTCGAGGCAGGGTTTCTCTATATAGCCCTGGCTGTTCTGGAACTCACTCTGTAGACCAAGTTGGCCTTGAACTCAGAAATCCACCTGCCTCTGCCTCCCAAGTGCTGGGATTAAAGGCATGCACCACCACTGCCTGGTGGCATTTTTTTTTTTTTTTACAATTTTCTTGACTTAAATAATTTTGCAATTAAATCAAATCATTTGAATACTTGTTGCTATAATTGTTAATTACTCAGTATAAATATTTTCCTGCAAGATAACACAATTAAGAATTATGTACTATTTTAATTTTGTTTTATTATTTATATTAATACCCTCTACTTCATTTTTTGTTTTATCAGACTCAATCCAGATCCTTTCACATACTAGGTGTGGTCGTTTGAATATGCTTGTCCCAGGGAGTAGCACTATTAGGAGGTGTGGCCTTGTTGGAGGAAGTGTGTCACTGTGGGGGTTGGCTTTGAGACCCTCCTCCTAGTTGCCTGAAACAGTATGCATCTGACTTCCTTTCAGTTAAGATATAGAATTCTTGGCTCCTCCTGCACCACATGTGCTTGGATGGGCCATATTCTTGCCTTGATGATAATGGAATGGACCTCTGAACCTGTAAGCCAGTCCCGATTAAATGCTCTCCTTTATAAGAGTTGTCTTGGTCATGGTGTCTCTTTACAGCAATGGAAATCCTAAGACAGTAGGCAAGTGCTTTGCTATTGACCTTCTCAACCAGCTGAAGAAAATGTCTCTGAAATAAATCTTTGAGGGAAATGATAAAAGAAAAAATTTTTCAAACAGTGTTGGGTATAGTGCAAAATGATAAAGAGAGAGACAAGAGGTTGATTTTAGTTGGGAACTATGGGAAGACTTCATCATGAAAGTGATAGGATACTCATTACACTATAGGCTAGCCTTCTGTGAAGCATCACCACCCTTGCCCATCTGGGAGAAATGTGAGGCATGGGGCTGGAGGAAAAATGAAAGACAAGGGTTGGAAGGTTTCCTTCCTTGCAACAGCATAATAGTGTTGTATATAGATGTTGTTGCCTGCCGAATTATTTTAGATTAGCAGTTCATAGTTCTCAATAGAGCTCATTGAGTTCATTTTGATATTCTGCTATGTCCTCTATATTGCTCTCAAAATCTCCTCTTATTCCCCAGTATCTATCTATTCCAAAGAGATTTTTGAACACTGAACTAAAACCATTGTTCTAAAGATAAAATGGTAATAGCAAAACTCTGTTTCGAAATTCTCCTTATTTGACACCTCTCTACCTTCCCACTACTGAATCCTACTCCTAGACCATTGCTGAGCTTAACTTTCTGGATGAAGATGGCTTCTAATTTTAGATGCAGGTTCAAATAAACTACTGGTAAATGACAGTAAAAACAAACAAACAAACAAACAAAAAACCCTATTGGTTCCCTGTTGTTGTCTAGATATGACACATTATCAGATTCATAGGTTAAAAATCTTGATCCCAGATTTGGGGGTCTCATCAGAAAGTGTTGGGAACTCTAAGAGGTGGGGCTTAGCTAGAGATCAGCAAAAGCAAGATTTAACTTTATCTTGCTCTGGCCCTTTCAAGTCTATCACCTTTTTGCTGTCTACCTCCAGGTTTCTATTTTTTTTTATTTTATTTTACTTTTTTGCCTTCTCTTTCTTTTTTGATACTTCTGTTTGTGCTCTTCATGGGCCTGAAGGTAGTTCAGTCAACCAACAAAACACTGAGTGAAACCTCTGAAGTTGTGAGCTAAACTCACAACTTCCCCAGATTTATGTTGTTTCTGTTAGCTAGTTGTCATAGAGATGACATATGTTCCCATCCGTATTCTATAACTGGTTTTCTGAGTCCAAGGGAGAAGTACCAATTATGTTCAATCTTCTAAATTTTTTTTAAATAAAACTAGCTGTCATGGTTCTGGTTTATAATACCAATCCAAATAAAACATAGAACAGGAGGGACTAGGGTTTTCTCTTGATCTATAAGATACTCTTTAATGGAGGCCTTATTTTGAGACAAGATTTCATTTGGTGATCCCCGCTGGCCTAGAAATTGAGAGAATCCTCCTACCATGGCTTTCTATGTGTGAAGATAACAAGAAAAAGCCACCATAGCCAGGTAAGTTACTTATAATCAATCTCAGTGTAATATAAAGTTTTAGAAGCTAAATAAATCTAACAATTATTTCACAATTTACCACATTAAACAAATTTCTTTTTAAAATTTGCAATGAACTGGATGAATATAACATTTATTACCTTAATGAGGTACTAATGCGCACTAATATACTTCTAATGAATTATGAACTATCACTCATTTTCCTTCTAAATATACCACATTCTGTAATTTTTTCATATTGTCCTTTCCTTACCTTTATTGTCTGCCAGTTTGTTACTACTTACACATTCCACTATATTATTTTTCTTTTATTTATATATCTTGAATTATTATGAGTCCCTTTTTGTGGGCTCTGCTCTTACTGATGCACGACATTCTTAATTTTTCATTCACCTCTGGAAATTTTCTTCATCCATCTATGGTTCATAGGGTTTGAAAGATTCATTTTGGTTAACTTGACATACTTTAAATACTTATATTAATATATATTAGGTAGAAAGCAAAATTAGTCATCTAGAAAATCCTCAGGATATATCATTATCATTTCAAACGATCTCTGTGTTCATTTTTAATATCTCATGTGGATTGGCTAAATATGTAAAAATATTTCTCTCTATTTATTTCTTTGCTTTAGGCAAGGATGAACCAAACTATATTTATATTATTTCTTTGCTTCAGGAAAGGAAGCACCAAACTAGAAATGAGGAAGTTCATATAATTGACTTAATATATACCCTAAATCCGGGGTCTGAAAGGGATCCCTTTACTTCTTAATATTTTAAACATTTCCTAAGGAAAAATAGCTCTGAGTTATATTCTTTTAAATGGACACATCTAAATAAATATTGAAGACATCTTTAAAATGACCAAATATCCCTCACTATTCAGTCATGCATCTTTGAATTCAAGCTCTAGTTCTTTCCAATGAAATTCCTAGCCTTACAGAACCATGAAAGCATCTACTCCCTCTCACTCACTATAAAGTACCTAATCCTTAGATACAAATCCTTATCCCTTAAGAAGAAAAAATAGAGAGTAATAAAAAGGAAGAAGTACATTATTTACGTATAGAATGTATACACCTGTCATATATATATATATATATATATATATATATATATATATATATATATGATTTTTTATTGGTGGCACAAATCTGCCCTTTATTTGTAACTTTTCAATAAGGTAAATTTTTAAGATCTTGGGTTTTAAGATGCTCATTTCCTAAATTTCTTAGAATGATTCATCTAGTTGACCCCACTATTTAGCCAGCTATAGTGGCCCTCTCTAAACCACTTAAAGCACAATACCAAGGTGAAATCTTTCCCCTTCAATGTTTGTCATATCAGTTTGCCTTTTCTGGAATCCCTGGCTTAATAAACCCATAGAATACCAAACATATAAGACCAGAATATGAACTCTCTTTGATACACCATGTAGTTAATATACCAAAAATTCAGATTAAAAGTAAAGAAAGCTACAGGAAATTTTCCTCTATAAGGATGGTCCATAAAAGTACTACAATTGCTGTGGAAAGAGACTGCCATTCATATTGTAGTCTTCTATATTTGTTATATTGCTTTTCTTGTTATTTTTGTAAGTGTGTTCTGATGGCTGAAACCTTATTTTATAAGGTATTACATTAAAAAAAATCAATTTCTTGTCTTGACAGAGAAGACTTCATTTTGCCTATATCTGTTGGGGTTCCCCTTGAATATGATGATTGGATTAGACTTTGAATGGTCCCCCTAGGGCTTGAATAAGACATATTTGATATTGAAGCAGCTATAGTGCAGAGGACATGGGTAACTGTCACCCAAACAGACATGCTTTTCCATGTGATATAGAGTAATTAATGAGAACCACAATTTCTCATATCTTCATGGATTAGGATTCTACCACCTGTACTACCTAATGGGATATGTGTAGAAATGACTTGGGCTACTTCCTAAACTCACACAACAAATGTCCCTTGTATCCTCCACTCCTCCATTTTTTTTTCCCTTAGTGGTCAGCTTGAATGGAGACAATGCCTAGTGTGATTTTACAAACCACATGCTAAAATAAGATAGCCTCTTTGCATTTAAATATAAAATGTGGCATGGAGGATGCCTTGGTTTGCCATCAGGCTTGATGATCAATTCAATCTCTGAGACCTACAGGAAAGAAATAAAAAATCGACTCTTGGAAGTTTCCACTCATTTCTCCACACATTATGTGGCATCTATTAACCCCTCAAAATTAATAAACAACAACTGTCAAATATTCTTTAAAATTGATTTCAACATGAAACATTGAAAGTACTGTTTACTTGTTGGGTACTGAGGTATTTTGCATACTAAGCAAAATACCACAGCTATACATAATCTCGATCTACTATCTTTGACCTAGGACATAACTTTAAGAAATGCTGTTAGAATTGTGACTTTCAAAATAATATTTTCTTTTTCAATATTTTATTAGTTAAAGTAGAATGACCATGTAATCCACTAAATCTTCTCTGTATGGTGTCATTTATTATTTTCTCTCAATTCCTACATTATGAATCCCACTTTTGATTTTTTAAATTCCCTTTTCCTTATTCTCAATTCTTTTCAATACTTTTGCTGTCATGAACTCATATACACAGGACTCAGAATTCCTGGAATTATCAGGAAAAAAATATCCTCTTGGAATTGTCAACTCATTATTTTACTCTGTATGGACAACTAACACAATCTTAAGCTGCGGTTGCTGCTGTGACATTCCTTCTCTGCATGTGGCAACCACTGAGGATCGTTGACCTCATGATGACTGTAAGAATTTATTTCTTCACGAAAATCTTGAATTTTTTTCACCTTCACTTTGCTTGGCTCAAGCTGACAATGAATTGGCCACAGCAGATGGGAAGGGAAACCTTTCCTTTTAGGCTCTCACACTGAGTTTACTGAAGTGAATTTCTAGAATTTAACTTTGTAACCATATAAATCTAGAGCCTGCCCAAGGGGAGATATATATATATATACATACACAGTGAGACATAAAGTAATGACCATTTTCAGCTTGCCAATTTTAGGCGCTTCATTTTTTTTTTTTTTTATTACAACAGAAGTTTTCCTCTCAACAGATACTAAAAGCAGTATTCAGATGATTATACCCTGATCACAAGAGCTGACACTGTCCAAGTTCCTATGCGGTATCCTTGTAATTTAGATTTTCAGCAGTTAGTATCTGAGTTGTGATTTCGCTTGATTGTCGAAGATATTTATGTTGAGGAAATGGAATGTGTGGCTGTAAATGAATGGCCTCTGGGGGATAACAGGCATGTTTACAACACAGCAGACAATTCATGGAGCTACCACTCAGTCTTTGAACAAATCCTGTAGTAATGTTAAAAACAGCCACCGAGTGAGAGACATTAATTTTAGAAGAACAGATGAAAAGATTCTCAAAAATATGCTTCTACAAAACTGTTTTACAAGAACAGAAATAATACTTAGGAATTCTGTCACCACCACCACCCTGCTCCCAATTCCTACTGAGTAGCTGCAGTAGTTCATGGCTTTCAGTCAGTTTCCTTTAAGATTATGACTACTGAAAGGCTAGTCTGGCTCCAGTAGACAGCCAGGGGCACAGGCCCATACAAATAGAACTAAAAAGACCCAATGGATTAAATGGATTTGAAGAACAAGGCAGGGAAAATGGGGGACCAGGAGGGAGGTAAGAGAAGGTTGAGGTATTTTAATTAAACAATAACCTTAAAATAAGCAAACTTGCTTTCTTACTATTTGCTACTATTGATTACATAATAAAATTGATAATATTTTGGAAAATAAAAATATATGAAGTTGGAATCAAATAGTGGTGAGGGAAATTGTGTGGAAAAGAAAGGGAAGAAATAGAGGATATATTTAATTGAAATATTATATAAATGAATATATTCAATATAATTGCTTATGAATATCCCAAATATCAGTTATATATTTTTATGAATATTTCTGGAATCCTCTAATATCTAGTGGTGGCCTAACTCATCATAGATTGCTTGAGACTCAGTTTGATAGCCTGAGAATCTTCCTCAGTGTGCCTTATTTACATAGGACCTTATACAGCAATCCTGACCTTCCTTTTAGGTAAACTTCTTTGGATATTTTTCCCATTATAAGTTTTTTCTCTGTAATTTAAAAAAATACTATAAATTTTATTTTTAACATCTTTACTATTTCATAAACCAAGAATAGCATTATAAAGGACCTGTAACTTTCTCTTTCCTGTGTATTCTAGAAAAAAAGTACCTTTATATCAGTTCTGTAGACATTTAAAAAATAAAAGTTAATAGTTTACTGAAACATACTGTTCAAGCTATTGCCTAACATCCTATAGGACTTTTTAATTTTTTACTACTTTATCTAGAATTTAAAATCCCAGAAGATTTCACTATTAGTAGATTTAAAAGAAGGGGACCCCATGGAAGAGGGGGAGGAAGAATTGTAGAAGCCAACAGAGACAAGAACACCAGGAGGTCACAGCCTATAGAATCAACTGAGCAGCGCTCATAGGGGCTCACAAATGCTACGGCCACAGCAATCTTGGAGCCTAGGTGGGTCTGAGCTAGTTCCTCTACGAATATGTTATGGTTGTCTGCTTGGTATTTTTATGGGACTCCTCCACTGGGGATTTAAACTCTCCACTTGGGATTTAAGTTCTGAGAGGCCCCTTAATCACAAACATTCAGAAATAGGTGTATATATGTGTTTATGTGTGTGTATGTATATGCATATGTTTATGTAAGTATTTGCATATGTATGTATAACACAATTTTAGACAATTGTACAAAACAAAGCCAAACAAAAGTTATACAATAATATATATTATATAATAACTGTTATATATGCTTGTTTGTATATAACTGCCTGCCTATTAATATGACGGCTCTCCAGGCTACTGATCTTTTAAAGGACCAGTCATTGGCAGCATATCATTACATATGATGGTTTGCCCATTATTTATTCTTTCTCTTAGATGAGTCAGTTTCTAAATACTTGTTATGTAAATAGAACACAATATTACATAGGTATATGATTGAATACTGTTTCTCAATCAGAATTTGCTATTCTTTTGGATCAATATACATGTTTACTTATGTATTTAGTTGTTTATTTTTATTCATTAATTTATACATTCAACAAGTAAGGATTTTTGCTTTTTAATGGCATCCATACTAAAGGACAAAACAGTCGTGAATCATAAGAAGCAACAGCACTATTACACATGACCAAATAAACAATTTTAACCCGGGGATTCTATGCATAAATGTTAAGGTGTGTTACCAGAGTATTCAAGATTGATCCTTATTCTAATTTTACATGTTTACTCTTTATAATATCAAAAATGTACTAAAACATTTTTATCATTAAATTATTTGTTTATGTTCTAAATGTTGCCTTCCTTCCCAGTCCCCCCTCCCAGAGTTCATCCCCACATCTCCTCCTCCCCTTTGCTTCTGAGAGGGTGCTTCCCACCCACCCTACCTCACCCTTCCTAGCATACTCCTTCCCTGGGGCATCATGTCTCTTCAGGATGAGGTGCATCCTCTCTCACTGAGGCCAGAAAAGGCAGTCCTCTGCTACATATGTTCAGAGGGCCACAGACCATCCCATGTATGCTCTGGTTGGTGGCTTAGTCTCTGGGAGCTCTGAGGGATCCAGGTTAGTTGACACTATTGTTCTTCCTATGGGGTTGCCATCCCCTTCAGCACCCTCAATCCTTCCCATAAGTCTTCCATAGGCGTCTTGGACTTCAGTCCAGTGGTTGACTGTGAGCATCTCCATCTGTTTCAGTTACCTGCTGGTAGAGAGTCTCAGAGGACAGCCATGCTAGGATCCTGTCTGCAAGTGCTGAACATGGTATCAGTAAGTGAAAGAATTTGGTATATATCCATAGGATGGATCCCAAGTTGGGGAATCACTGGATGACCTTTTCTTCAGTCTATGCTCCATTTTTGTACCTGCATTTCTTAGAAAAGAACAATTCTGGGTCAAAAATTTTGAAGGTAGGTATCCTAAAACATTCTAAAAGACTATATATTAATCTTCTATTATGATGTGCAAAATGTTATGAACATCAGGTGATTCAATGTATTTTTGTCAATATCAAACTGTCGAGAGGAAAGAACATGAGAGTTTATGAGGCCTTGACTCCGCCTACTTAAGAGACATTGTGGCATATGTTTTTTTTTAAACACTTTAAAAAAAACATACTTGATTCTTCAAATATTAAAGAAATAATTTAGAATTTTCAATAGTAAATTTCTAATTTATGTTTTAAAATACGAATATAAGTCCTTTGAGAGAGCTTATCTCGTGAGCTAACAGACCTCACATAGCCAAACAATGGAAATTTAGCTACTGAGATCATCTTTTCCTAACGTCCTGGGAGAGAGATGTGATTTTTCTTCCTAATAACAGTGAAGGAAGTATAATTTGACTATGAGTGTTTGAGATTTATGCGTGAATATTGAGTAAAACCCAGTCGGTTATGTGCCCTTCATTGGTGGAATGGTACCACATATGCACACCAACATGCACTTGTGATATATTGGGTGCAGATACAGAGCCTATATATGCTTGCTGTGACTGTCACATTCGAATTGAAGTTGCTGGAAAAGGACTGATTTGACTCACTCGTGGGTTCTCATATACCACTGTCAATTCCTTTAGCTGTCAACCTTACTGAAGACCTTATGGGTTTTCCAGATAACATTAGATTTAGAGTTTGTGACATGACTCATCAAAGATGTTTCTTAACAATTTAAAAATCTCATGTATGAATCCTTATTAGGTAAGATTTTCAAAAGTTAATTATTTTATTTATATTCCAGATGTTGTCCCTCTCCCAGTCCCCTCCTACCACAGTTCTTCATCCCATCCCCTCTGAGATGATGCTGCCCACCCTTAGCATTCCCATTCTCTGGGGCATAAAGTCTAGAGGATTAGGTGCATCCTCTTCAACTGAGGTCAGACAAGACTATAAATATGCCCAGAGCCATGAACCAGCCCATGTATGTTCTTTGGTTGGTGGCTTAGTCTCTGGGAGCTCCCAGAGGTCCAGGTTAGTTGAGACTTTTGGTTAGCCTATAGAGTTGCCCTCCTTTCCAGCTCTTTCAATTCTTCCTCTAACTCTTCCACATGGGTCTGTGACCTCAGTCTAATAGTTGGCTGTAATTATCTACATCTGTCTCAGTCCACTGCTGGTTGAACCTCTCAGAGGATAGCCATGCTAGGCTCCTACCTAAAAGCACAATGTGATATCAGTAATAGTGTCAGGGTTTGGTACCCACCCATGAGAGTCTCAGTCCACTGTTGGTAGAGCCTTTCAGAAGACAGCCATGCTAAGCTCCTGTCTGCAAGCACAACATGATATCAATAATTGTGTCAGGGTTTGGTACCTACCGATGAGATGGATCCCAAGCTGGGTCTGTCACTGGACAGCCTGTCTTTCAGTCTCTGCTCCATTTTTTCTCTGCATTTCTTTTACACAGGAACATTCTGGGTCAGAAAATTTGAAGGTGTGTTGGTAACCCTGTCCCTTCACTTGGGGCCCTGTCTATCTACTGGAGGTGGTCTAGGCAATCTGATGAGACTAGTTATGATTTTTAAGTACAGAAATTCATATATATATATATATATATATATATATATATATATATATGACTAATCAAAGTTAAATCAAGATGAAATAAACCATTGAAACAGATCCACAACTCTTAGTAAAATAGAAACATTAATTGAAAATGTCTTATCCCCCACCAACAAAAAAAAAACCTAAGCCTGATGAAATCAGCATAGAATTCTCCCAAATCTTCAATGAATAACTATCATCAGTACTCCTTAAAGAAAGAACATTTCCTAATTCTTTTTGGGTGGAGGCGCATCCTCTTAGAGCCAAAGAGAAGGGGGGGATAGTATGAGGTGTCTGCCAAGGGGAGACTAGGAAGGAGGACAACATTTGAAATGTAAATAAATAAAATAACCAATAAAAAACATTATTATCCTAATTCCAAGACCACGCAGAAATCAAACAAACATAGAGAACCAATATCCCTCATGAACACAGATAAAAATATTCTCAATAAAATACTTAAATCCTGCCTTCTAGAATGCATAAAAAAGATTATAAACCATGATTAAGTTTCATCTCAGAGATAAATAGTTCAACATACATAAGCAATCAATACAATCTACTACACAAACCGACCAAAAGATAAAAACTGCGTGATGACCTCATTAGGTATAATAGCCTTAGATCAACTCCAATACCCCTTCATGATAGAAGTCTCTGTAGACACTATGGATACCAGAATGTGACTCAATAGTATAAAGAAAATGTACAGCAAACTCACAGCCATTGTTATCTCAAACAGAGAGAAACATAATACATTTCCATTAAAACCAAAAACAAGACAAAGATCTTCAATCTCTCCATATCTATTCAATATAATACTTACAGTCTTAGCTAGAGTAATAACACAACTGAAGATCAAAGGCATACAATCAGAAAAAAAAACAGTCATTTTTATCCATAGAGGATATGATTTTATATATAAAATACCCTAAAGACTCCACCAGGAAATTTCTATAGCTGACAAAAATCTTCAGCAAAGTAATAGAATTCTAATTTAATAGCAGAAACCTTTCTTTATAAAAACAATAAATATCTATGCAATTTTAGACATGAAATATTATTCAGCTGTTAAGAGAAATGAAATTATAAATTTGAAGATAAAGGATGGAACAAAAAATCATCCAGAGTAAGAGAAAAACACATAAAATAACAAAATTTCATGTTTTCTACCATGTATGAGTATAAGCTTCTAAATTTTAGATATGTGTGTTTTTGGTATGAATACTCAGAGAATTTAAGTAGCTATTTTTTCAGTTTTTAAAATCTATTTGGAATACTAAACATGATAGAAGTAGGAAAAATCTTTTATGAAGTCCTCTATGAAAGGAAATTGTGACATGTTCCTGATTTATTAGACAGAAAATGTACCATCTCCAAAGGAGAATACACAGAGTAACTGTAGCTTCATAGAACAAATTAGGTAGTGTCCCTTCTGTTTCTAGTTTGCGGAATAGTTTGAATAGTATTGGTATTAGGTCTTCTTTGAAGGTCTGATAGAATTCTGCATTAAAATCATCTGGTCCTGGTCCTATTTTGTCTTTTTTTTGGGGGGTGGGGTGGAGACTTTTAATGACTGCTTCTATTTCTTTCTTTCTTTCTTTCTTTCTTTCTTTCTTTCTTTCTTTCTTTCTTTCTTTCTTTCTTTCTTTCTTTCTTTCTTTCAATGTTTTTTTTCTTTCTTTCTTTCTTTCTTTCTTTCTTTCTTTCTTTCTTTCTTTCTTTCTTTCTTTCTCCTTCTTCTTCTTCTTCTTCTTTTTCTTCTTCTTCTTCTTCTTCTTCTTCTTCTTCTTCTTCTTCTTCTTCT
>NC_034599.1:78870470-78885455 GCF_900095145.1 Mus pahari
TCTCTCTCTCTCTCTCTCTCTCTCTCTCTCTCTCTCTCTCTCTCTCTCTCTCTCTCTTTTCCTATCTATGAAAGGAAATATTTTTTCTTTTTAAGAATTTTTATTAGATACTTTATTCATTTACATTTCAAATGCTATCTATCCCCTTTCCTAGTTTCCTCTCTGAACGTCTCTTATACCCTACTCCTGCCCTGCTCTCCAGCCCACCCACTCGAGCTTCCTCACCCTGGCATTCCCCTGTACTGGGGCATATAATCTGCTTCTGTTTCTTTAGGGGTTATGGGACTGTTTAGATGGTTTTTGTGTTTCCTGATTTAACTTTGGTACCTGGTATCTGCCTAGAAAATTATCCATTTCATCCAGATTTCCCAGTTTCATTGAGTATAGGTTTTCAGAGTAGGATCTGATAATATTTTGAATTTTCTCTGTTTCTGTTGTTATATTTCCCTTTTCATTTCTGATATTGTTAATTTGATACTGTCTCAGTGCCCTCTAGTTAGTCTGGCTAAGGGTTTATCTTGTTGATTTTCTCAAAGAACCAGCTCCTAGTTTTGTTGATTCTTTGTATAGGTCTCTTTGTTTCTACTTGGTTGACTTCAGTTCTGAGTTTATTTCCTGCTGTCTATTCTTCTTGGGTGTATTTGCTTCTTTTTGTTCTAGAGCTTTCAAATGTGCTGTTAAGCTGCTAGTGTATGCTCTTTCCATTTTCTTTTTGGAGGCACTCGGAGCTATAAGTTTTCCTCTTACCACTGCTTTCATTATGTCCATAAGTTTTGGTATGTTGTGCTTTCATTTTCATTAAATTCTAAAAAGTCTTTAATTTTTTTTATTTATTTTTTTCTCAGACCAAGATATCATCGAGTAGAGAGTTTTTTTCAGCTCCCACATGTATGTGGGCTTTCTGTTGCTTTTGTTGTTATTGAAGATCAGCCTTAGTCTGTGGTGAACTGATAGGGTACATGGGATTATTTCAATCTTCTTGTGTCTGTTGAGGCTTGTTTTGTGACTGAGTCCACATGGAGGGACCAATGGCTCCAGCTGCATATGTAGCAGAAGATGGCCTTATATGGCATCAATGGAGGGGATGCCCTTGGTCCTGTGGAGACTCGAAGCCCCAGTATAGGGGAATGCTAGAGAGGTGAGGCAGGAATGGGTGGGTGGGTAGGGGAGCATCGTCATAGAACCAGGGAAAGGAGGAATGGGATAGGAGATTTATGGAGGGGAAACCAGGAACAGGGATAATATTTGAAATGTAAATAAATAAAATATCCAATAAAAAAGAAAAATTAAAGGAATTTATCATATATTAGGGAGACCATACAACTACTAGACATCTCTTGCCACCAAATATAATCTCTAGTGCCATTAGTAGATTATATCTTATTCAGTCTTTCTTCAAATGGGTCATATAAATTTTCTCACCCCCACATTTCACAGGTTTATTTCTATCTCTACTGGTATATCTTCATAACCTGGTGATAATGTACCTATGCCAAAGACACAACTTACATACTTAGATCATCAAACATGAAAAGACAGAACTTGGGTCCAACTTAAAGCTTCATCCTTACAATTTATGGTACTAGAAGGTACTCTGTACTCTACCAAAGAAGAAAGTTAATTACCAATATCACCCAGCTAGAAAGCCTATGACCTACAATAGCATTCTGCCATCAAAACTCACTGATGTAACAATAACACAAATATTATAGGAGGAGTCAACCACTTATTTATTGGATTAATTCTGAGAGAAATAATCTATAACTGATATTGCTGAAGTGACCAAGAAACTGAACTTGACATATCCCTGCCCTAGTGGAAAACCTACTATCAATTTGCTAAAATAACATAATAAATTACATTTAATAACATATTACTCTACCTATAGATAAGAGCATTGTTTAACCCTAATGGGAAAAGCTTCCTCTTGGAATACACAGTAATTAATACAGAGACACACACCTAGACAATGTACTGAGAATAAGACATTGGAGCCCTTGGTCTTAAATGAGTTGATTTAATCACACCATTTTTTCCTAAAAGCTCAAGAATCTCTTAAGAAGAGGAGGCAGAAAGATCATGCGAGTCAAAGGTAATAGATGATTCTAAAGAAAATAGAATCTTTCCGACACACCAGGACTGATGCATACATGAACATACAGAGGCTGTGATAACATGCAGAAGATCTGCACACATTCAGACGAGAAAAAAATCTTAGTACAAAAGGGAAAGTTAACTCAAAATCCTACCCTTAACCAAAAAGCTATTTGCTATTGATTCCTGCCAGAAGAGTGAATATCAGTTTCTTCAATTGGGTGTCATTGGCATATCAACCACACTCTAGGTCAGGTGCCATACCCGAGAGTCATTGGGCAACACAAAATGAACTGAATATTGTCTTTGTAGCCCCCATCTTCTTTGAATTTTGGGAGTATATGACTTTGTTTTTTTGTTTTTAGGTTTTTATTTAATTGCTTCCTGTGCACATGAGAAGTCAGAGACACAGAAATACACAAGTAGAAACACACATACACACAGTTACAGAGATGAGTGAATTTGAAATTGGGTGTGCGAGGATGAGGGTAGAAGATCTAAGAGGAATTAGGTGAGTAAAAGAATATGATCAAAATATATTGTATTAAAATAGTAAAAATTAATTAAAACAAGGCAGACCAACCTGTAGCGCTTACATTGTTTGTGACCTGTGACCTATGCTTTCTTTACTTTCTGCACAGGATAAGACCTTTGCACTTGTGAACTCACAGTAGCTATGACTGGCTCTACAAGATCTGTGCATTGCTTAAGAGTGACACATAACCCTCCACTCCTTGCTGGGGAGCCTTTAACAGTTGATGGCTGTTAGAGAAAGGTGAGTTAGTCTTCATTAGGAGTATGGTCCCTCATAAGTTGATCATACTTCACTGAATGACCCCACATTAATTAATAATTAATTAACAATTAAGTTACATATTTAAAATAAAAATAGGAGATGCTGTTAGTTATGGCATTGGTGGCAATATTTTGGAGGGTGGTCGTAAACATCAGTATACATATCATAAAAGTCTCAATGAATAAATTTCAGAACTACTGCACGCATGGTTTCTGTAATTCTAGTATTCCTACAAAGAAAGTGGTAAATAGAGATAGGAGACTTTTCTTGAAGCTTTCAATAAAGTTTGCCTGGGGTAAACATCATAGTAGAAACATTGCAAGACCCTGATTCAAACAACTCAACAATTGAAAAGCAAGTATTGACATCATAAATTCATCTTCTGCATGCAGTGGGATACATTAGTGTGTTTGTGGTGTGTGTGTGTGTGTGTGTGTGTGTGTGTGTGTGTGTGTGTATTTGTGCACATATGCATAGATGCATACATATACTCACACATATCACATAGTACATGTAGGGATCTAAAAACAGCTCAGAGAATGAATCAGTTCTGTTCTACTATGTGGGACCTGCTGATTAAACTCTTGTCTTTGGTCTTGGCAGCAAGTGAAGTTAGCTGCAAAGCTTTATCGCCAGTCCTGAATTCTTTCATTATGACTACAATCTATACATGATTTAACTTTATTAATTCATCCAGATTAAAAAAGAAAAATATTCTTCTCAGTGGGCCATAAACTGAATTACAGTAGGAGTCTGCCTTACCTAACAATGCAATGATGATAAAGTAAATTGCTTGGAGCCCAACTACACAGCTCAGTTATGTAGAGCAGCATCCTCTCTCTTCAAAGAAAATAAAAAGTCTAGATGTTTTTCATTGTCACATATTCCTCCCAATTAACACCTCCCTTTTTATGGTTGGTGTATGACATGATGAGTTTTACTGTGACATTTTCACATATTCATCTCATGTACTTCACGTGTATTCCAACCCTAACATTGCACCCTAATGTGTGTAGGACTCTACCAAAAGTCCCTTACAGTTCAAGGGAAGAATAAGACATGGAATAACCCTTTTTGACAATATCATTCTTTTAATTCTCCTATTTTTTATATTCTTATTGCACTGAAGAAAGAATGTCTTGATTGTTTTCTTAAATTTTCCCTTGTTGTTGTTTATTTTTTTCCTTTAAGTTTCTAACCTTTCAGTCCCTACCAATTTTCCTGTGCACATAGATACTCTTTTCTCTTCTTGGCTCACACAGCAGTATTTCATGGTCTGTCAGTGATCCATTACAACTGGACACCACATTATTGTCTAAAGAAAATTACTTGATTTCATTGTAGACTATCTTAATTGTCTAATCTTTTCTTGCTGGAAGGTAGGAAGATTATTTTCTTCTAGTCCTGGAAAAACACTCCCCTTTCATCAGAATGAGCTGAGATAATATTTAAAATGATAAAGGCAATATTAATCTGAATTGCACTATTACTAAATTATAGTTTGCTGAGGAGAAGCTCACAGAGCAGAAAGGTTATGACTTATAAATCCATGCTTACTCTAAGTCACAATTTCTTATCTTTAGATAAGTTAACGAAGAGGTAAAATGCCAGTAACAATGCACAACACACAGCATCCAGTATGGGTCAGCAAATGTTTCAACATGCAGTGATTTGGTTTACTTCTCTCAATGGCTTTGTGGCATGGGTAATATTATCCACATTTTAAAGTTAACACAACCATGTCACAATGAATTTAAAATGCACATCTAAGACATTGCCAATTTTTCTTTGTTACTGAATGTTTACTAACCTACACTTTCTAAAATTATGCTATTTTTAAAAATGACTTTTTAGTTATTCTTTGAAGATTTCATTATATATATATATATATATATATATATATATATATATATATATATATATATATATAATGTATCTTGATCATGTACATTCCTGACTCTCCCTCTCAAATTCCCCTCTTGGAAATTCTCAACATATGCACTCTTTATTTTTCGATTTATTATTGTAATCCACTCAGTCCAATTAGGTATAGGATCATCATCTGGAGCTTGGACAACCTACTAGCATCCACCACCTACCAAAGGACAGTGACTGCCCCTTCTCCAGCTACCAAATGCCATATGCTTCCCCTAGGAGAAGGCATAGGCAGATCCTACTCTTTTAATGGTTGAAGTTTTAACTGACTTGATGTTTTGTGGGTCTCCTGCAGGTAACCACGGTTGGTATGAGTTCCTGTGTGCAACAGTTATGCTATGTCTAGAAGAGAGCATTTCAGAGATTTCCTCCAATTTTCTGGCTTTTACATTAGGCCCCTCTGGTAATATTCCTTGAGACTTGGGGAAAGGAGATGTTTGATATACATGTCCCATCATTGCTTGATCTCCCTCAGTCACTTATTTTCAGCCATTTAAACAGATAGTTTCTTCACTAACCACTCCTATTCACTGTGATAAGAAGGTTATTTGACAATGTTGAGAGTAGAGCAAATCAATGTATATAAACATAAATATTTAGAAGGCAATTTGACCTAACTCTTTAACAGAATAGTAGGTTTTCCCATAGGGCCAATGTACTTTCTATCAATATTTTTTGGCCAGTTTAGTCTACCAGGCATGATTTCCTTCCTATTGAGCAAGCCTTAAATCCAATAGAAATCAATTGGTTATCACAATAATCATCTCTACCACTATTTGCACCAATGGGCTTATCTGGTAGGCTGATAGTATAGCAAGTAGTGTCTAGCATTCGGTAAAACAATTCATGTCTTCTCCATCAGATGCTTGTGTAGCATCTCAAGTACTACAAAAGTTATCCAAAGGGAAAAATTATCTCAACTAAGATATTTGAAGAGGGATGCTTAGCTTGAGTTATGTACAAGGCACAGTACCGGGCACTGATTCTTTATGATAGAGCTAGCTTCTTATCCAATTAGAGAACAATTTGTTCTCCCACATAACACTAGTGCTACTACTAAACAAGTGGGTACAAGTCAGCATCTTACCTGGAATGTTGATCACAGAGTTGTAGGGTTCATAGCTTCAGGGATTAGGTCCTAGTATCTAGTTTTGGTTGTCAACAAAGAGGAATGGCAGGGATCTCTACTGGTTTGGAGTCTTCTAGTGTCTCCTTGATTAATAAATGACTCTTTAGGATCCCTACCACCCTTGGTTGTGGGGTTGTGTTTAATGACCTATAGCTTCTAGGATTATTTATTTTATAATCACAGGGCATTTCTTTTCAAACTCCATTGTAATGTAAATTATATACTTTTAAATTTGCTTATACAATAATATATTTCCATATGACTTTTCATAGACTTTTCCCTTTCACCAACCCTCACATGCTATCTCCTCACACTCCCCCATAGCTCAGTGTCACCCTCCACTGTTTAAACCTTTCCACCCTGAGTATTATTCTTCTCTACTCTCATAGTTCCTGCATCTATTTTTGCTCCCCTCTTAAGGTATTCTCTTACAAATTTCTTCTTTCTCATTTCTTGGCTTCTACAGGTAATTCATGCTGAATGCACAAAATTCAAGATTTGAAGTTAGGATACTCATATTGGGGGATTGGTAGAGTTTATTTCTTTGTATGTTGGTTATTTCTCTCATTTTTTCCTTTCAGTTTTTCTACTCACCTAAATTTCTCATACCAATTTTTTATACCTGGATATAATTTTTAACTGGTTATTCTGTGCAAGTGTATCAGTCTAGAAATCATATACATGCAAGCAAAAACAGCCTCAATATGTTGTATTAATATAGTTATGCATATAGTTATATGCGACATTGATAATGAAAGGAAGCTATTACTGTGAGAGTTGGGGTAGGGAGAGAAATTGGAAAGAGCTGGAGGGAAGAAAGGGAGGGGTTACACAATATAATAATATTTAACTAAAAATGTATAAAAAGGAAAATAATTTGGGTATAAATGCATTAACTTTTCCCCAAGTCTTCTATCCCATTAATACTCTTGTCTGCTTTGTGCCAATATCATGAATGTTTTTATTTACTATGGCTTTGTAATATAAACTGAAATCAGGTATGAAAAATACCTTACAGCTCTGCTGGTTTTGCTTCAGATCGCCTTGGCTTTCTGGTATCTTGTTTGCATTCATACAATGTTCCTCACCCCCCCTCCATTTCTGTTGAGTGTAATGGGATATGTACTGTGGTTCCATTGAATCTGTAGATTTGTGTTGCTAGGATGGCCATTTTCATGCTATTCAGTCTTCCAATGCATAAGAATGGGATTCCTTTCTGTCTTGTAGTGTCCTCTGTTTCTTTCCTCAGAATTGGAATTCTGTTTCATATTCACCACTAGAAGTGCAAAAGGAGGAGTTTCAGAATAATGCCTTATTAGGATGTGGTGATTTATAGGCTGAAACTTTATTTTGCTGCTTAGTTATATGACTTATATATGAAAAGGATTATTTTAATAAATCTAATAATACTAAATAGCAATCTCACTGGACTATAAGACATTTCAATTAGATAGACATATTAAATTATCATGCAAATTTCTTGATAAATTATGAGTAAAAATTTAAACTTTCCATCAGTACTTAGTACTTTACTTATCATGATTAGCTTGAATAATTTCTAATGACATTCATAATATAATATAATAGAATATAATAGAATTGGTTATGCTCATTCTATGAACATGAGGGGGAAGTTCAGTGAATATATTTCATTAATATTTTATAGCATGAGTTTTAATGATTTTCAGTTTTGATTATTGCAGAGATGTCGTTTGGTTCATATCCTAAATAGTACTTGAAGCAGACAAGTTAAAGAGGGTAAAATTGGTTACACTCTTTCACAGCATGCAATGAGAACCAGTGTGTAATTTTTATTTTCTGTGCATCTTCCACTTAATAAAGAATGCCATTTCATTGCTCCAGAGATTCAGAGAGCTAAATTTTTAGTTCTGGCCCCATCAGTGAGACCCAGTGAGCCATTAGAAAAAGTTCTTTTCTGCTCTGCATATCACATGTCCCATCTTTTAAATAAAGAAACCTTTGGTGAATTGGAAAATAATGTTGGACTTATAAGAATACACAGGTGTTCTTAATATTCTGTATAATTTGAATTAATAAAATCCATGCTGTGTTCAGGATATAAATAAACAAATGAATGTCTACACACATATAAATGACAATGATGGTAGGAATAACAAAATATCATTGTATGAGTTCTAACTGTACTTGTGTAGTATGCTATGCTGCGATAAAAGACTGAAGGAGAGAAGAACATAGAGAAAATGGTTAACTGCCTGGATTAATATTCTTTAGGGAGTCCATGTTGTGATGGGTGGCATCATTCAGTGCTGCTATGTTTGTGTACATACAGTTTCCCATAAATATATTTATACTTAGCTGACTATAGATATCTAAAATGTATCCCCCAGATACACATATGAATTCATATGGGAGAGAGCTCTTCTGCAGGTCAAAGAATGGGTTGAAGCAAAGCAAAAAGAGAAATGACTTCCGCCAATAATTAAGTGATTCCAAACCACTCTTTAACTCTATTAAGAAAGTATCGTGAGAACCACAAAGGTGCTTCAGAGGTTATAGACCTAGAGACATCCAGGAGGTTAAGACGCTTCCTTCTGTTTCTGCATGTGCATGATAAGAAGCAAGTGCATGCTAATTCAGTATAACTGAAACTGGAGATTTACTTAGACTTGGATGAGCTCCTCTGACTCTTGAAGGAATAACAAATTTATGGTCAGGTCCACTTTATCTGCTGTAAAGGTAATCAAGGTGAGGCTGCAGCTAGTTGTAATGTGTTGGCAATTACAGAAGGGGTCATAAGTAAATGCTAGTCACTAATAAATACAGCCAGATTTACAGTTGTTAGTGTTCAGGTATACTATAAAGGAGAAATTGTATTGTTTTGATTTATTAGGTAGAGATATACTTAAGGACTTATTTGTTATTAACTAAATATGTAGCACTGAAAAGGCAATTATCAAAATGAAATCTAGAGGTGACAATGAGCAGTCACCACTTCAATGGAATAAAGGTCATGTTAGAAGAGAGAACAACACAGTAAAACAAAAAGCTAGAAAATGAATTTTCTGTTTTAAATAAAGGTAGAAATAATTGGATAGGTTTTCTCAAAAGAGTAGCTCATATTTTCATAAGAAAAATAATGAAGCACAGAAATCAGGACAGTAAAGAAGTTGTGCATAACAATATTAAAGAGCCATATCATATTACTGAGATCCCACTACATGTCTGTGCCTTTGTCACTAGAGCAGACACAGGAAACAAGGATACATGGCCCAATTTCCCAACACACAATAGAAAGGACAAGGAAAGCAAAGTAACAAAATAATTGAAAGTCAATTTAGAAATCAATAGAAACAAAGAGTAGTACATGAAGAAACACAGAGTTCTGTTTGGAAATCTTTTACTAAATTGAACACTCGAGAAAACATTAATGAATGTAATTACTGCGCTTCCCCAAAGTAAATATAAAGAAGGATTCAGGGAAGGTAAGTGCAAGTTCACTCACTCCTGAATTCTCCCTACCACTTCCAGGTACTATAGATTAATGTACTGGCTGTGGACCACAAACCCATGCCCAAGCCTCAACCACTCAAGTACCCACTCCATTCCAGCATTCAAGCAAGGAGGAACCCCACTGCTCTGATCATTTTTGATGCTCAGGGAGGATTTAGAGATCAGATACTCACAAGGAAACTGACATTGATGTTCCTCTTCTTGAAAATGCATGTCTGTGGGGGAATAATTAGCTGCTCTTGTACCTGGGAGCTATCTCTTTGAATTGAGCTAAAACCATAGCACACTTTATGCACCATTGTTTCTGCACTGTGTGTTCCAATGTCAACTCACTGCTTGCAGCAAGGTTCAAAAAACAATGAGATCCACCAATGTTTCAAGATTGAGGACTTAGTGCCTCTGGTACTTGCCAAAGATTCACATAAAACTCAATCTTGGTGTTGGCTTACTGGTGCCAATAACAGAGGAAAGAAATCAAATGAGCCTGCCCAAGTACAGCTGCAGAGCCATCAACTTGAAAGACAAAAAATAGGTTCTGTAGCTGAGATACTATCTCACTCTTTATGTGACAAGAGTTTAACTTGGTACAGACACTGTAGAAAACAGTCTGGGAAAGTCTCAAACATTGAAGATAGAACTACCAGATGATACAACTGTACTACTCCTGAGCATGGTCACAGAAGAATTTTATCCCACCACTGAGATACTTGTCAATTCATGTTTATTGCTGCTGTATTTATAATAGCAACACAATAGAATTAGTATAGACGTCTTCAATAAGATGAAAATAATGGTACAGGGTTGGGAGAAGGCTTAGTTAGTAAATTACATACAAGTTTGATGACATGAGTTCAATCACCAGCACCCATAAGAATCTGGACACAGCAATAAACAGTACCAGGCCTCAAAGAGTGACTCTGCCTTATAAAATAAGGTAGATGAATACTAAGGAATGTCACCTGAGGTTGATCTTTAGGCTCACCTGTGCAGACAACCATATGTGGCTTCATATACATGAATGTGCATATACACATGCAAAGAAAATGGGATATGCACACATCTTAGGGTTTTGTCCAGATGTTAAGAAAAATGATGTTGTAAGATCTACAGGGAAATGGGTGGAATTTAAAAGTATTATGGAAAATAAATTGGAGGTGTTGGGGAGATGGGAAAGGAGAGTGTACATGTGGAACTGATTAATCAAACTAAGATCATCTGAAAAGGCCATATGAAAACCTGTTGCTTTGTATGCTAGCTCAAAAATGCACAAATAAGGAAAACAGAAATGTGTCAAAAACATAAAATAAATATTTAAAATATGTGTTTCTTCTAAAGAATTTCTATCCACATATTAAAAAAATAATAGCATAGCATACAAAACGATGATGAGTTGTGCTGATTTCACACAAAAAGATAAGGTAACTGTCTATAAAAATATTTTTACTCTACTATCTTCAAGGAAATGAGAGAGAATGTGGACTCTGCATACTCTATTATACGTGCATTTAAACGTCTGAAATTGGAAACACTGAGAGGACCAAATATTTGTGAAAATGAAGAAGAGTTCTTGTGCACTGGTGGAGTTCTAAAGTAAAGGTAGCCAGTTTGGAAAAGTAATTTGAGACCTTATAATTTTAAATATATAACTGACCTAATATGTAATTCTACTCTGAAGTATTTAACTTGGAATAATGGAAACAATCATTTGAAGAGGTTGTACAGAAATGTGCGTAGCAGATTTAATCACAATAAATCAAACTGAGAAATAACCCTGATGCCCATCAGCAGATGCCCAGAGTAAAAACAAAACCATTACCCCTTGGAATGAGGAATCAGACCAGACACGAAAGAGGATGCACTGTGTGATCTGTTTGCACAAATACACACTCCTTTATGTTGACAGAAAACAGACCAATAGTTGTCTGGAGTAGACACAGAGGAAACAGGTGATGATAGAGGCACCGCAGGCATCCACTGGAGGTGAAGGATATGTTCTGCCCTTGGATTTACATCCATTGGTGGTTTCACGGGTGTGTGCACTTGTCAGAATGCATAACTATATAATCCAAATGCACTTACTTTGCTATACATTAACTCTCCTTTAAAGAACTTAATAAAATAGAGTATAATGATGTTCAGCATGATAGAAATTGCCTTAGAGATCACATTGATCTGTATGTAAAGAGGAAAGAGACATAGGTTAGAATCTGGGTTAATCTCATCAACTCTATTTTTAAACTAATATACACAAATATGTGGATATACACATGCACATACATGTCTGTATACATACATGTCTGTATACAAATATCCAAATTAAGGATTTTGTGAGATTTTCTATAAAGCTTTTTCTCGTCTTGTCTTTTATGTTCTGAAACTGACTTATTTTTGAACATGAGATACTCAAACTGTCTGCTTTGTCTCTCATGCTAGAAAGGGAATTGGGTTCTCAGAACATCTTGGTTTGACTGGCTTTTCCAGAAATGATAGGAATTCCTATTAGGATGTATTTCCAGGGCCTGGAAATGTTTTCAATAAGCCATCAGGAGTTTTGGCTCAAAGTTCTGTTCAGTTCATGCTTTCTGGGCTTCACAGAACACTGAATCTACAACATGTGCTAGAAACCTGGTCGGAGCTATGATTGAAAACGTCTGCTCTCTGTCAACTTCCTCTTCGCTTTCTCTTTCATTCGCTGGTACGTTTCCACCTGCTTGGGAAAATGAACCACTGAGCAACAGAAGCATTGGGAGGTGAATCTTAGCTTATCCGTAGTGCCACGTTGGGTGCTCACTACCTTCCTTGTAACCAGTATACTGTCCCCAAAATTGCTCTCATGCCTCTGCCACACCACTCAGAAGGGAAAGGGTTTGAGTGCTACTTTATTTGGCATACTTTAGAATACGGTTAGAACAAAGTAAGTTCAATCCAGTTCAAGCATGCAACAGGAGCAGCAGAAGGTGCCAAGCACTGGTGAAATTGGCGGGGGTAGGGGGAGCAGATGCTGGAGTTGATTGTTTTCACTGCGTGAATCAAGACATTAACTCATGTTGAATATTTACAAAGTAGATTCTTATCTCTCAGTGTCAGAATTAATTCTAAACAACAAAGAAACAAACAAACAAACAAACAAACAAAAAACCAAAACAAAACAAAAAACAAACAAAAAAAAAGTTTTAAGATTCATCTTGGGGGGAAAAAAAATCAAGAAAAAAGTTCAAAGTATGCCTTGTTTGGTTGAGAGTTTATTTGTCAAGTGTTTGGATAACACTAGAAACAGTGCCCAGCCTTCGGTGTCCGCTCAATCAGAAGATGGAATGAATAGGTCACCTCCGAAGGTCACATCTTGAAATTGACTTCATCTTTACAAGCCCTACATCTTTCAATCTCTCATGAGGTCTCCAGGACCTAACAAGGGCACTTGGCTCCCCAAGCAGATCTTTCTATCTTCATGTGTATGGCTGTGTCCTTTCTCAAATGTTTGGCTCATCTTACCAGGTCTACTACAAAGATGCAGATGTTTCTTGCAAGTGGCAAAAAGATCAAAGAGACTGTTTGTGCCTGATGTGCTGGAACAAGCTGGAATTCTGCTAAATCTTATTTGAACATATTAAATAAATCCAGAAACCAGTGCTTTGCAAAAATGTTGCCGAGGAAGTATGGAGCTGCATGGATAAAACTTTATCAAACAGTGCCAGAGTTAATGACAAAAATTCTTATCTGTAAATAAATACTAAATAGGTGCTTCTACCCATGACTGAACTCATTCAGAACTCAGTACCTTTGCATTTAAGTATCAGAGGTCAATGAACAGGTGCTTGCTCTTTTTTCTTTTTAATTTTAAACCTGGACAGATAATCTAGTTATTAAGAATGATGATAGCTCTAAGCAAAATTTCATACGCAAACACAAAGTGGGCATTTGTCTCTCTAAGCACATATTGAACAAGGAACAAGGACACAAATAATATATTTGTATTAACAAGATGACACTTGCTAAAGGAGAGGACTGACCACTAAGGATGGTTGTGGTATAATCAAGCCTGGCAAGTGTGTGGACAGAGTTATGGGATCTCAAGTAAGAGCTACTGTACAGTCAGTCACCTTTGTTGTGCTTAGACTGTTTCTAGTGATGTCCTGCTCCTGCCTCCCTAAGTATTTGCTTGGTTTTTCATACCAAGCTCTCAGATTGGGTTAAACAGAGGATTAGTGAGCATGGAAAGCTCTCATATGGTAACTCGTGTAATTGCATGTGAAAATTTTTGATGTTTCTTTTATTTAAATTGTGTAAAAGTAATTGAAGGAATGAAAACTCAGTAAAGCTGGCAAAGACTGACATATTTGACAAAGGTTCTTGTTTGTCATGATGACATCTCTTTAAATAGATCACAGCAACTCGAGGTGACACCAATATACTAAGTTAGGTGGCTTTCTGATGTGTACAGTAGTCCTCTATTTCAAGTCCTCCAGAATTATTTGATATCCGGGATGTACTACTTGGCCTACATTTTCACATTTCTGTTGCTTTGGAGTCATAATTTCCTTCATCTGGGATACTGGGCTTTTACATTAAGTATAGAAACTAAGAAAAGAAAGCAGTCCCTTCGGATAGGCTGTCACTCCATGGGCATTGTGACTTGCCTTATCACGGGTGGTTACATGTGGGAATCAGCAGCAATGTCCAGTAAGCAGACAGTGGTGTCCTTCCAACAGGAAGAGAAAAAAGTCTGAATTTCAAAACATTCAGAAAAAAATGTAGATAACAGAAAGAGGAATGCAATCTCGAGAGGAGTGAAGTTAGATTATTTCTCAGTGTATTTGGCTTCAAATCCTTAAATTATGGTAGCCACCAAAAGAAAAACATCACAAGTCCATTTGGACCACCTTCACACATTATTTGCCTCTACATTCAACTAAAGTGCTGCATTGGAGAGAAAAAGATTTTAACATTCATTTGATTTAGCAAACATTTATGGAGCCGTTTTTATGCTGAAGCTGAGGACACTGGGAGTGAGTACCTGGCTTTCAGCAGTTTGTTTTCCTCAGGGTCTGGTTGCTTTAAGCATGCATACAAAAAGACCAGAAAATACACTGTAGATGACATACATTTAATATCCACTGTGTTATTTTTCTCAGCAATTTTAATTCTTTTTCATTATTTAGAATTAAAATGTTATTCAGGAGTTGAGTTTGCAGTTCATTTCTTAAAGGAGAAAACATTTGTTGAACTATGGAAAAATTATTTAGAGATCAGTAACATGTTTCTTTTAAAGGAATGTCATTAATTTATTTGATTGATTATTTTTTTCTGAAGGCATCTTACTAAGTAATTCTTAGCTGGCACTGTGGAGACCAGGCTTGCTTTGAACTCATGGACATCTTCCTGACAATGTGTCCTGAGTGCTGTGACTAAAGGTGTGAGCTAGTACACACACACATACACACACAAACACACACACACAAACACACACACACACAAACTCGGGGTTGGGGAGAGACAGGAGAGAGAGAGAGAGAGAGAGAGAGAGAGAGAGAGAGAGAGA
>NC_034599.1:78885855-78893397 GCF_900095145.1 Mus pahari
AGGGTATAGGGAACTTTAAGGATAGCATTTGAAATGTAAATAATGAAAATATCTAATGAAAAAAAAAAAAAAAAGAACAGCATCACTTCACCTCTGCAGCAGTTGCAGAGCGACCAGGCGGCTAGGAAAAAAAGGTTGTGTTAGATGATCCTGAGTGAAGGTTCCGTTTCTACATGACTCCTGCCATTAGCTACCCCATAACTCTCTAAAGAATGTTCTAATTTTGAGTCTGGGAGGGAGCCATGGTAAGGTAAGAGGAATTCAAGAGGGTGAAAATATAATTGAAACACATTGTAAGTCTATATGAGATTCCCCAATTATAACTTTTAAAAAAGATTCATATAAACTCTGCAGAGGCTACTCGTGCCTTTCTGGCATAGACCAACTTCCCAAGCCATAGCCCAAGGGGTCGTGTTAAGTAGATGTTGTTTAATTAGTGATATGGTAACATTTATGATTGGAGTTCCGAAAATTACTTAATTTTTGTCTAAGTTTGTCTTAATAAAATGTCTAGAGCCGGGTACAGTGGTACTTTCTGATAATCTTAGCACTTAGAATATAGAGGCAGGAGAATGAACTCTTCCAGGCTATAAAGTTTTTTTTTAATTAAAATATAACTTACATAACTTCCTCCTTCTATGCCCTTTTTCCAACCCCTCCCATGTCCTTCCTTCCATCTATTCCCATGTACCTCCCTCTCTCCCTCTCAAACTGATGGCTTCTTTTTGATTTTATATATATTCTATGTATCTGATTTTAAGTTAAAAGAGTGTATACTCACCTTTTGCTGCATTTGGGTATTACATTTCACAATATCTGTACTGTGAAGTATTGACAGAAGAATGTTGAAAGCATATCCTGACCATAATATTTGTTAGCTCAATGTAAATATATTAAAATATTATTCCCTTTTATTCTTGTGATTATTTGTCAATAGCATGTGACTGATGATCACTTGTGGGTTTTTTTGTTTTTTGTTTTTTGTTTTTTTATTTCGTTTGTTGTTTTGGTTTTTCAAGACAGGGTTTCTCTGTGTAGCCCTGGCTGTCCTGGAACTCACTCTATCGACCAGGCTGGCCTCGAACTCAGAAATTCACCTGCCTCTGCCTCCTGAGTGCTGGGATAAAGGCATGTGCCACCATGCCCAGCTGGGTTTTTTGATCATTAAGGGAAATTTTAAAAATGTTTTAAAGTATAACTGTATGTTTTAATATGCATTCATGAACTTTCCCCTATTTTCATGTTTAATATTTTTCTGCTAAGTATTTTATGATATCAAACAAGACAGGGCAGGCCTGGATCTTTCTACATCTCTTATTACTCTTTTACTTTATAGATTGTCTGCTTCAATAAATTCTTTGCTTTTTAAATTATTTTTAGCTTTGTGAGACAGGGTCTCATGATGTACAGTGTAATCTCATACTTACTATGTGGTCCAGACTAGATTTGAAGTCCTGTTTTCCTTGTCTCCAGCATAGTACTGGGGTTATCAGCTCAGCTCAGGTTCAGTAAAGTTGCCTCCTCCTTCTCCTTGTTCTCATCCTCCCTTTCCTCCCTCCACTTAGAATTTTAATCCAGCAACATGGCCACTCTGGCAATGTATCACATATCTGGCTGGAATGCAGACACACTACATACCTTTAATCCCCCTGGCTGGAATATAGACATGTCCTTAGTACTCACCTTAATATCTCTGGTTAGAATACAGACATGCCTTTAGTACACACTTTTAATCCCAAACAATGAAATCTAATTGACGGATAGACAAAGTGATGAATAAGAGAAAGAATTGAGATAATGAATCAGAGATAGAATATGCCCAACTCTCAAGATAATAGACATGAAAAAGAAGCTATTAAAAGAGGAGTATGAGAGAGAGAGAATTTATTCATTTCATTTCAATTCAAATCAGTTCTGGTTAATTCAATTCAATTCAACTCAACTCAACTCAACTCAACTCAGTTCAGTTCAGTTCAGTTCAGTTCAGTTCAGTTCAGTTCAGTTCAGTTCAGTTCAGTTCAGTTCAGTTCAACTCAACTCAACTCAACTCAACTCAACTCAACTCAATTCAACTCAACTCAACTTAATTCAATTCAATTCAATTCACTCATGTTCAGTTCAGCCAGGATCAGTTCATTTCCTTGAGATCAGAGGCAGTATTTCTAAGCAGAGCAATTTAGTCAGAAGCCGAGAGAAGCCAGTTTGAATCAGTCAGCGTGGAGAGGAGTTGAAGCCTGACAACTGAGTTGAAACAGCCATCCAAAGTTCAGAAAGAGCTAGACATGATGAGGTATTTTTAGTAGTAAGTTTCAGAGCCTAGAAGCTTTTAGGCATAGGGAAAGGTATATAGAAATGCTGTGGAGTCAGCCCAAGCTATGTATTTGTAAAGCATGGCTATGGCCCACATCTCTCCCCTTCATCTAAGGAAATGAAAATGATAATTACATTTATGCTCCTCCTCCTTCTCTTCTTATTCTTCTTGTTCTTGTTCTTCTTTTTCTTCTTGTTCTTTGACTTCATTTCTTATTGTTCTTGTTCTCATCCTCCTTCTCCTCCCATTTTCCTTCTTTTTCTAAATTGTAGAGACTTTAAAATCATTATGAACTCTACAAACAATTCCATCACCAATAACCAAGAACTTTTGCACATGGGTATGTCAGGAAACATCAACCCTTCACATAACAGCTGAAAGAGTACTGTTTTGACATTTGAAATTTACTCAACTCATCTCTTTGTGGTACATGTTCTATATAAGCAACTCGTATTTCACAGGCATTTCTAGAATAAGGTGCTTTTCATATGTTTAAACTTTTGTCAGTGTGTAAACTCAAACCATGGTGTTTTGAGGTGAGACTATCAGAGTCAGCATGACTATTTTCTCATTCAGATAACAATGGATGTAAATAAAAAAAATCTTTGCTTTGCTGAATAACTGCTGGAAGTGGTTATGCCGTAATATTGGATTAGAGAGTTTACATGCCTTGCAGCAAACTCACAGCTGAAGAAAAATAAATGTCTTTCCCATTGCAGGTTTTTTCCTTTTCTTTCAAAATGTCTTCAAAGTAGAAGGGGACAAATAGCTCCATATAAATCTGAAAGGTTTATTTGCTCCTGTGTTCATCAGGTGACCAGATTCTGATAAAAATGGAGAAGTGTAACAACCAAGTGTAAATTGCTAGTTTTATAATAAAATGAATCAAATATAACTTGCCTATTCTGGCTATAAAAATGAAAAATGAAAAAATTACATGAACTGCCAAGACATTCTTAGTTTTATGCTTTGTGGATAAAAAGCATATGATACTTCAAAATATGACAGAGCCATAAAAAAAAAGAATAAAGAATTTAGGTTAAAAGTTTAGGCCATGAATTTGTAAGGAAATTTGTATTTTCTCACTTGTATTCTCTATCAATTAATTGATTTGTGTCCATTAAGAGAGATGTAGTACATATACACTTCAGAGGAATTCTAGTGTGTATTTTTGTTACAAATGCTATCACATGGAAAAGAGAGACATTCTTATTTTTTACAACCCTTTTAGCTTAATTTTGTAGAGTAGTTACCCAATAGCACTTTGAGAGGGTATGGGGGTGGAAAATGAATGTTATTTTCTATGTGTTTATTCACAATGCCATGAGTGTTGTCCCATAGAACATAGGATGACTCAGACAGTAGCACAGACAGCAGCTAAGAATAATGTATTATGATGGCTTCTGTTCATAAACATGCTGACCATTGTGCCATCTCTGTGCTACCTCTCTCTCTCCTCTCTCTCTCTCTCTCTCTCTCTCTCTCTCTCTCTCTCTCTCTCTCCACATTTTATCTCTTCTGCAACTTTGTGTGTGTGTGTGTGTGTGTGTGTGTGTGTGTGTGTGTGTGACAAGGTTTCTCTGTATAGCCCTGGCTGTCCTGGACCTCACTCTGTAGACCAGGCTGGCTTCGAGCTCAGAAATCTGCCTGCCTCTGCCTCCAAAGTGCTGGGATTAAAGGCGTGCGCCACCATACCAGGGTCTCTGTATAGCCCTGGCTGTCCTGGACCTCACTCTGTAGACCAGGCTGGCTTCGAGCTCAGAAATCTGCCTGCCTCTGCCTCCAAAGTGCTGGGATTAAAGGCATGCACCACAGAGAGGTGGTGGTATATATCTTGGTTTTTAAAAACATTATATTTTATTCTAAGTTGTGACTACCCCACATTCAATTATTGTAACTTTCATTAGAGTCTTAATTCTAAGTCTGTTCATTTTTTAAAAGTAGAATAAATGACTCTATGAATTAAAATATTTTAATGTCACAGTTTTACTGGTAGTTTTATATTTTATCAATAATTGAATTCATTCAATTTCTCTCAAATTTAAATTTTTGGGATTTCATTTTTATGCATGTCTGAATGTATCATTGTGGACTCTTTCATGTAGTACCCACAGTGGCCAGAAAAGGGTATTTGATCTCCTGGGACTATTTACTAACTGTTGTTATCTGCTAAGTGGATGGTGGGAAATAAACTCAAGCCCTCTGCAAGAGCATAGAATGCTCCTGACTGCTGAAACATCTCTCTAACCCCTCTCTCAAATTTTTACACACCACATTTCAACAACTAAGAATATAGCTCTAATTACAGTAAGCTAGCAGTGTTTACCTTCCTGAGAAAAGGACATGCAATGAGATGTGATTTTATTATTATTTTTGACTTCTAATAATTAGATGAAGATTATAAAACTACAAGTGAATAACATCTGGATAGCTGGACTCCAAGAATCTTTAAAATATTTGACGATAAAGCCAAAGTTCACCACGACTTCCTGAGTGTCTATTTGTATTAATCATTCTGATATATATTTTATATATATTTTTATTGCATATGTGAAATACTTGTAACTTTCTCTTTACATTACATAAAATATACACTTAGCTATTTTCTGTGTATCATGAAAAACTTTGCAGTGGCAAAAGCCAAGGATTTGCAGTGAATACTCTGGTTTGTCCTGGGTCTTTGGAACATCTATAGAATATACACATTTGGGATATACTGATGTCTGTGCAAAGCAAGGAGTCAGTGACTGCTAGTAGCTAATTTTGGGCTTACCCATGCAGTCATATTCAGTAAACATTCACCATTGAGAATTCTGCTGATGCTATCTTCTACAGAGCTTGCTGACCTGGCTGAGGAGTTGCACGTCAAGCTTGCTTTAAGTTAAAGGCAGAAAGCCTCTGTATAGGGTGACTAAATCCTCTTCCCCTTCAAGTAGCTTTGGACTGAAACCCCTCTTTAGCCTGGCTGCATTTTTAGTTAAAAGTAGGATATTACCAATGTTCTCACTGAATCTAGCTTGAGCCTATCAGAGTAAGAGACAAATGATGGTTGTAGCAACAGAAATCAGTGTGACAGCATCAGATTCCCCTCCTGTGTGAGTTCATGAAAGGAGACCTTTTTGGATGCAGTTTGAGCTGATGGGCTGCAGTTATCTATTCTGACCTGTGGCTCTTGTGGCTGTGGCTGTCAGTCTACAGAGCCAATGCAAACATAATATCTGAGATTAACTAGTACAACCCACTGAATATTGCTTTAATTTGCCTTATCTCCTTTGTTAAAGAATAATTTGAAGGTGCATAACACGAGACTCTTAAAGTATAGCTGTATCTTGGGGGTAGTATATTTGCTTCCACAACACCTTTAAAATAAGTGCTTTTAAAATAAGTGCTTATAAACTGTAGTGACTTGGCAATGATTACATCAATTGCTTCAGGTGGAAAAAGTCTAAAAGATTCTACAAAGAAACAAAACTGACAGAGTGAATAGATTATATAGAAAGGGATTTATGGCGGCCTGCAGAAGTGACACAGCTGCTGGGACAGACTCCATTGCTGGCTCCAGACATCTGGTACCTTTCCCACCAGAGGAGAGGTGTCCACCCGGGAGGGTTCTCCCTGCCTGAGCTGGTAAGAGAGCCATCTTTGCTCCAGTGCGTGGCTGGGGAGTTGGTGGCCTGCAGAAGTGACACAGGTTCTGGGAAAGATCCCATTTCTGGCTCCAGTCATCTGGCACCTTTCCCACCCAAGGAGGAGTGTCCGCCCAGGAGGGGTCTCAAGGCCTGAGCTGGTAGGAGAGCCATCTTTGTTCCAGTGCATTGCTGGGGAAAGGGCAGCCTGCAGAAGCGACACAGTGGCTGGGACAGACTCCGTTTCTGGCTCCAGACATCTAGCACCTTTCCTGCCAGAGGAGAGGTGTCCACCCAGGAAGGTTCTCACTGCCTGAGCTGAAAAGAGAGCCATCTTTGCCATCTTTGCTCCAGTGAGTTGCCAGGAGAGGGCAGCCTGCAGAAGCAACACAGCTTCTGGGAAAGATCATGTTTCTGTCTCTAGACATATGAGCACTGTCCCGCCAGAGGAGAGGAGTCTGCCTGGGAGGGCTCTCATTGCCTGAGCTGGTTGGGGAGCCATCTTTGCTTCAGTTAGCCTAGGCTCCAATCTGCACTGGTGAGAGTTTGGACCACAGAAGCTACACAGCTTTTGAACAGACAGAAGCAACCTAGCTTCTGGGACAAACCCTGGTTCGGGATCCAGAAATTTGGGTACCTTCCTCCCCAGAGGAAAGGTGGCCATCTGTGAAGGCTCTGTCTGCCAGAACAGGTGAGAGAGTCATATTGTGTCCAGAGTCCCTCAGTGGCTAGACTGTGCAGGTGAGTGAATAAACTGCAGAGGCAACACATCTTCTGGGACAGGCCCTATTTGGGGCCTACTTCTTCAGCCAGGAGGCAGATCTGAACGCCAGGCCTCTGTGCACTTTCCCTGCTAGAGGAGAGCTTTTCTGCAGAGAGTAATCTGACCACTGAGACTCAGGAGAGAGCTGGACTCCCAGGACTGCTGACAGAGGCTAACAGAATCACAGGAGGAACAAGCTCCAACCAGAGACAACTATAACAACTAACTCTAGAGATCACCAGATGGCAAAAGGCAAACATAGGAATCATACTAACAGAAACCAAGACTACTCACCATCATGAGAACCTAGCACTCCCACCTCAGTCAGTCCTGAATACCCCAACACACTCAAAAAGCAAGAATCAGATTTAAAAGCATACCTCATGATGATGGTAGAGGACATTAAAAAGGGAATTATTACAGAAATGCAGGAGAATGCTGCTAAAGAGGTACAAGTCCTTAAAGAAAAACAAGAGAATACTTCTAAAGAGGTAGAATTCCTTAAAGAAAGAGAGGAGAACAGAAACAAACAGGTGATGGAATTGAACAAAACCATCCAAGACCTAAAAGGGGAAATAGAAGCAATAAAGAAAACCCAAAATGTACAACTCTGGAGATAGAAACCCTAGAAAAGAAATCAGGAACAATAGATGTGAGCATCAGCAATAGAATACAGGAGATAGAAGAGAGAATCTCAGCTGCAGAAGATTCCATAGAGGACATGGGCACAACAATCAAAGAAAATGCAAAATGCTAAAAGATCCTAACTCAAAACATCCAGGAAATCCAGGACACAATGAGAAGACCAAACCTTCGGATAATAGGAGTAGACGACAATGAAG
>NC_034599.1:78893408-78964905 GCF_900095145.1 Mus pahari
GGATAGCATTTAAATGTAAATTAAGAAAATATCTAATAAAAAAAGAAAGGGATTTATTAGACGGGCTTATGAAGTCAATCTGACTAGTCTAACAATAGTTGCCTATGAATTGAAAAGTCTGAAACCCCAGTAACTTCTCAGTCCACAAAGCTGTATGCCTGAGCAGTCCCAATCCACAAAATTGGATGTCTGAGCAGTCCCAAGCTGATGCTGAAGGCCTGAAAGGATGACTGGAAATCTGCTGGTCTTTACATTGGAACAATATTGGAAGCCTGAAGAAGGTTTTCTCTGTTTTCAGCAAATGCTAAGAGTACTAGCAACAATGAGTTGATACACTCAGCAAGAAGTGAAGGTAAGCAGGAAGCCAGCATAGCTTTTCCTCAGATGTCTTAATCTTTTGGTTACAGTCTGTGCTGCCCTTTCTAGTGGAGGGTTCTCTCTGCTCTGCTCTACCAATCCTCCTAGGCATTTCCTTCATAGACTCACCAGGAGGCTAGACTCTTTGTTGATTCATAATGGAAATGATCAAGATTAGCAACATGTAGCTAAAATTGTCACCTGTATGTCAGATGCATGCTAAGTTGTATTTCAAATCATTTTCAACATTTCCATCTCCCCTATAAACTCTGCTTTCTGATTTTTTTCTTTTCAAGTCCTTGACAACCCTGGTGCTGACTATAGGATGAAGTACATATATCATAGGCAAGGCACATGTGGAATGACAGGCCCATTTGATTGACATGTCCGGAAGATCGAAGTTTTCATTAAATAGGTAGCAATAATCAATTGTGTTGTCTTGAATGATTTATCTGAGTTCTTCAAACAGAGTTTTCATCTAAAATAAAAATGGAAGAGTCACATAATTGACTGAGCTGACAGATCCTAGTGTTGACAAGTGGGGAGGAAATGCTTATGATTAATTGTCAAAGTCAGAGAGTGGCGATACTATTCAGACCTAGTTTGGGAATGAAAGCACAACCAAAAGGAATAAACCCTTAAACAGGATGCCCTGAAATGGCCTCTGAAGAACTAGTAGTGAACAGGGCATCTGTCATCTGTCCTCTGTCCTCATCACTCCCCACTTCCATCCTCCTCCGTTGACCTTCCAATCTGTTGCCTAGGTTGCCCTTCCTACCTCTTCTTCAACCACAAAGTGCTCTGGCGCAAGCTTTTTTCTCACCCACTCATTGAGAATGAGTCTTAGCTGTGCAGCTTGTACCCACAGTTTAGTCTTTTCCAAGTATGGTATGTTCTATAACTTTCATTATCTAGGACCAATGGAGCAAGAGCCATCTATTTCTCTTCTCTATAAAAGTCAACCCAAGAAGGATGTTGGGTGAACACCTACTGAAAGTAGAGATCTTCAACTTAGACCATTTGCTTTCACAATTTAACACAAATGTTAGTTTCTTAAAATGACTTCTGCTGGCTATTTACAAACATCACTTTCTGGAAAACTGTCTCTGTGAAGTTTCATATATGATATATTGATGAGATTATTTCTATCGGGAAATATTTCTAGGATCATCTTTGAACTATATCTCCTGTAAATCTTCATCTACTATATTCCATTATATCCATAATTTAAATATCAGATACCTTCCTCAAAGGTCTCCTTTGGAATTGTTTGTTTGTGTGTGTGTGTGTGTGTGTGTGTGTGTGTGTGTGTGTGTGTGTGTGTGTGTAAATATGCCAAGCAAATTAATTATATTCATGTTTTCACATTGATATTTTGAAATTTTTTCATTTTTATTTATTCACTTTATATCTCACTCATGCTTCTGCCTTCTGATGGTTACCCTCTTCCACAATCCTCCCCCCAATACCCCTTCCTCTTATCCTTTGCAAGTGGGGAGCACATCAAGTCTCTATGGGGCCAGGTGTATCCTCTCCTACTGAGGCAGCCCAGCTAGAGAAACATATCTCACAGACAGGAAACAGGTTTTGGGATAGCCCCCATTCCAGTTGTTTGGGACCCACATGAAGACCAAGCTGCACATCTGCTACATATGTCTGGGGATGGGTGAGGGGAGAGTAGGTCCAGCCTGTGTGTGCTTTTTGGTTGTTGTTTCAGTCTCTGACTGTCCCAAGGGTCCAGGTTAGTTGACTCTGTTGGTCTTCCTGTGGAGCTCCTATCTCTTTCCTGGCCTGCAATCCTTCTGCCTCCTTAATCCTTCCATAAGAGTCTCCAATCTCCATCTACTGTTTGACTGTGGGTTTCTGCATCCTTCTGAGTCATCTTCTAGGTGGAACCTCTTAGAAGACAGCCATGCTAGACTCTTGTCTGCAGGCATAACAGAGTATCATTTATATTGTCAAGGATTGGTAATTGCCCATGGGATGGGTCTCAAGTTGGGCTGGCTATTATTTGTCCATTCCCTCAATCTCTGCTCTTGCTCTCTCCCTGCATTTCTGGTAGACAGTATTATTGGGGGGCAGTTTTGTCAGTGGGTTGGTGTCCCTATTTCTCTATTGGTGTTGCTGCCTGTCTACAGGAGGTGGTCTCTTCAGGCTCCGTATTACCAATACTGTGAGTCACAGGTACGGTCACGCCCATTGACTCTTGGGCACCTCTCATATCCCAGGTTTCTGTCATATCCTTGAGATGCCTCTCACCTCCCCAGCCCTGTCAGTTGCAGATTTCTATTTATCCTCCTATCCCTCCGCAGATCTGATACTAAACAACACATTCCTTTCCCCTTTCTCTCTCCCATCCAGTTCTCTTGAATCCATCTGCCTCTTACAACTATTTTATTCCCTCTTCTAAGTGAGATTCAAGAATCCTTCCTTCTTGTTTAGCTTCTTTGGGTCTGTGGAATGTAGCATGAGCATTCTGTATTTTATGGCTAATATTCACATACACATGATTATATACCATTCATGATTATATACCATTCATGTCCTTTTGGGTCTGGGTTGAAGTGGAAGTTTTTGTTACATGTAATACAGATTCACATGATGTCTTGATGAGGCCAACTTATGTGGTGTTTTGCTGAGACAAGACCTGTAGAATGATAGAGAATTTGACAGTGCGCTTGCATAGCTAGCCTTGCAAGGCTTCGTTAGTTTTCTGTCATTGCTGATCTTCAGTTCCTTGAGAGAGGCATGACAGAGAACTTGTTCTGGCATTCCTGCTGGTTCTGGTAGATTCTGTTGATTTATGCTGATTCAACAGAGGCCTTGGTGTTTCTGTTGGATTGTGTTGCAGTTGTTGATTTTTTTCTTTGGTGACACTTTTGAACGGTATTGTTGGCATTTTAACAAACGACTACTTCTAAACAGGTCCGCATTACCATCTTTTCTCCTTCCATTGGATGGCAGGGTAGAAGTGTAGTCAAAGTGTTTGAGAACCCTTATTCAAAAGTAAGGTTTTGAAAAATCTAAGCCTACATGGGTCACCTCACTCAGGATGCTATTCTCAAGCTCCATCCATTTGCCTGCACAGTTCATGATGCTTTGATTTTAGTAACTGAATAGTATTGCACTGTGTAGATATACCATATTTTCTTTATCCATTCTTTAGTTGAGGGACATCTGAACAGGACTCTTCATTCTTACATATTGCTTTAATTCTTTGCTCCATATATGTAACAAACAGATGTCAGAGGTGATCCGTTTACTCATACCCTACTCTGATTCTAAATTCACTAGGAAGTGGAAGTCGTGAGGAATACATGAGGACAGTTGGGGATTTTAAATAGCATGTTTTAACTTTCCATTGTTTTAATGTGTTGTGAACAAGATAGTCAACTAAGAAACTCTTAAATAGTCAGTTAGAAACGAAAGAAGAAATTTGTTGTATTTATGCAGATAGTTTGTGGCCTTAGAAATTAAATAGAATTTGTTTTCAGATATGAAGCAGGAATATATGAACACAAATGCCTCTTTTGTGAGGATAGTCACCTGATCCAAAGCTACATGGGATTTCATTCTGCCTTGGAATCTTTCTCTCTTTCCGTAATTGTAGTAGTTTTTCCTTATCCATGGTTTTACTCTTTGTGGTTTTAGTTGCCCTCATTCAACCACAGCCCAAAAAAATATTAAATGGAAAGTTCCAGAAATACATAATTCATAAATTTGACTTTGTAGACTATTGTGAGTCGCTTAATGAAATATTACATTGGCCACTCCATCTTGCCCAGACCATGAATCATCCTTTTGTCCAATGCATCCACACTGTTCCCTTCCTGACCATTAATCACTTAATGGACATTTTGGTCCTCAGATCTACTGTTATACTGTCACAGTGGCTCTACCCAAGTCACTGTGTTTTACTTAGTAATTCCCAGGAGTGAGGTTGGCCATTCAGCTGTACTAAAAGAAGTTGAAAGATTTTCTTTAAATGAGATGCTATTTATTTTAAAAAGGAATAAAATATATTTTATAATTTTATTAGAGAACACTGTTACAGTTTTTCATTTTATTGTGCTATTGCTGTTAATCTCTTTCCAAACATGCCATAGTTATGCATATATAGGAAAAACATAATTACTATAAGGTTTCGAGGTATCTGCAGTTCAGATATTACTAGGCATCTTGGAACAACATTCAGTCATGTATAAAAAGAGACTAATCTATATTAATATATTTTGTCTAATATTCCAGAGTGTTATGTTTTAATTCCTTTATTTCCTATTACATTTCTTTTTATTTACCTTTTCCACCCATTAGCTTAAAATTCTTTGCACAGAATAATATAGTTATCAGTTTGCTTTATACATACATACACATGTATGTATATTATATATATATGTGTGTGTGTGTGAATATACATATATATTTATGTATGTTTTATATTCAAATGTTTTACCTACAAGTATGTATGTACACTATATGAATTCCTGGTGCTAATGGAAGCCAGAAAAGGGCACTAGAAACCTTGAGACTAGAGACAAGCCGATGTGAACTGTATGAGTGCTGAGAATTGAACACAGATCCTCTAGAAGAGCAAAATGTTCTCTGAACAGATGATTCATCTTTCCAGCCCAATGCAGTATAGATACTGGGAGTAGTTTAATTTATTGTTAGCTGTTGGAGTTTGAGAACACCCATTTGTTGATGAAAATTCATTTTACCACCAATTATTTCTGTTTATCTGGATGGTCTTCAAATAGCTCCTGTGTTTCATTTATGGTATATATTTCTATGTTATAACTTGGTATACTGATTTGATTTTTTTCAGTCCATATAGCTTATATATAAATGATTATATCCAAGCTCACCTCTTATATTTATGGTCTAATTTAATTTTTCTTTGTTAGGAAACAATGTATTACATATTTCTGGTGGAGCTTCAAAATAAAATGATGTGCAGAATGCACATATTTTTAAATAATTAACTTGCATTTTAAAACTTTGTGACCCAGTCTCTTATTTTGTAATACTTGTAAAGATCATTTTTTTGGTACAAAGAATTGAAAATCTATTAGTTAAGACAAAGAGACTCTATAGATGCTGCTTGTTTAAGCATTAACTCTGTTCCCTCAAAGTGTGATCCATTTTTTTCCTAAGGAAATTTAGTTTCTTTCTTTGCAATTAAAATTTTCTTGTTATGAGAACAATAAAAATGCATACAAGTAAAAAGGAAAGCTGTTACCAATAAAAATTGTATTTAAAGACTAAATATTTACATTTTTAAAGTAATTTTATTTTTATTTAGTTTTTTATTTAATATTTTAACATTTAAAAGTTTAATGTTTTACGTTATAATCTCACTTGAATCAAATAAAATTTTAGGGGTGAACTTTTTTTTAAATTTGATAAGTTTAAGTAATAGTTTCCATGTTTTCATTGAGTGGAACAGATGGGTCCTAGATGAAACTGAGATTTAAATATTATCTGTAAAAGATTTATTTCCTTAGTATTAATATAGGAAGAACTGAAGACTGTATACATCACTTACACAGCTTATAAAATGGATAAAACCTCAGGTTCAAAAATGTATTTCCAAACCTATCACATGCTCTAGCAGAACACTCATATTTTATTTCACTCCATAGGTATTTGGTGGGCTTTGCTTGAAGGCATTCCTGCCAACAGTAGGCAAGATATGTCATCTTTTCCACCTTAGTATTTGGAGAGTCTAAATGAATTTAATGTCTTCCCTTGGCATTGCTGATGATGCATACTGTGAGAAAAGTGTGAACCTTGCCAAAGTTGCAGTTGCTACATTTGCCTTGCAAACCACAAAGCCCTCAGAATCTCTTTAGGGCAGGAAGCCTTTTTGCTACCTAGTCAGTCAGTAGCTGTTGTGTTATATAGGTGGTCACGAAGCCTTGACTAAGGGTATCACTGTTTCTAGATCTTATCCCTTTGCCAGGATTCTGAAGCCTCTGTGAAAAGATTTATTTCAGTGTCTGGTTGGTGGTTGGTACTTTATGCTGTATTCTAGAAGATGGACCTATTACTATATGATATGGCCACATGTTTGTTATGGCCCCGAAGGCTGTTCAGCAGGGGAAGATGTGGAGAGAGAAGACAGTAATAGTAATAAAATTGTGACTGTGCAGGGCTACAGTGAGTGTGTTCCTGTATTTGTTTTTAATAAATTACTTGAAATGTGTTTAGTAAACTATTTTAAGTGCACAAATTGAAAACAATTAAAAATACAGAAGAGGTCATGGAATAAAATATAAAGAAAAAGGTTTATTGTGTTAATCTTTTAATCTAAATATTATTATGAGTAGAAAGCTTAAAATATACATTAAAAAGTTTGTAAAGTAAAAAGCTGCATTAACCCATACTTAATTCACTATTAAAGAAACAAAATATCTTTCTATAAATTGTGTGTGGCTTAAGTATATGTTGTTTATAAAGAATATAAAAATGAACACTAACACAAGGAACTAACCCACACTTCCTTTCTTTTCCACTAATTTAATTGAGTAACTGCCAGCCCATAAGTGTGGTACTGGGTTTGCAGATTCACTGTTTTAAAAATCATTTATTATTGTAATCAATTATTATTGTTGTTGTTCCCTTTGAATATTTTAGATATGTTTACATATACAAATTTACATCAAATTTATCTTAAAATCCCCAAAGTATTCAGTAAAGTCACATGCTATTGAAGTTTATAAGATAGGATCAATAGGCTAGACCAAACAGCATAGATGTGTAGTAGTCTGTTCCATTAATATTCATGTACATATATTCTATAATATTAACACAATGACAAAATTTCCTAAAGATATGTTTCATTTGAATTATTCTTCCAGGATATCCAAAACTATGTTTCTTCCTGTTTAGTCTTTTGTATATACCAGACCAATGAAACAACCTGTTTGTGTTGTCTACTATGTAAACCTAAATCATGCCACTTCTTTTTCTGATTAGAATGGAAAACCACATGTGTTACTTGATTGAAATTCTATCTAAATAGGACTTCCTTCAGCAAGAAATATCATAGTTACTCTTGAGAAGTAGCTTGTAATCCAGCTAGTATATTATGTCCAGATTCATTTAGAGAAAGTAGTTTTAATCCCTGTTACCATATGGAATTCCATATGAAACTAGCTTGTGAGTTCATGGAGGATCATCAATACTATGGGTCTAGACGTTATAAGAATATAAATAAATGATTTTATCTTTTGACCAATAAAATATACTACTCATGTGTCATCACCCCTCAATAATAAACTCAGAAACTTGAATTAGTTCAGTCTCATGGAATCTTGGATCCACTAACACTCAGTTTAATGTAAGACGTTCAATTTATATAGCCACATAATGATCTTTTAGGTTTTCGATCTCTGCAAGAGCTTAATGTCAAAAACACAATGTCTACAAAGACATTACTTAATCATACAAAAGAAAATCTATCCCTTGTATAGCCTTGGAGATTTGTACTGATTCTGCTATTTGGGTCAACTGCCAAGAACAAGCATGGGCTCAGAAAGTGGTTCTTGGGAGAATGGGTGTTTGTAAGTAGTGAAAAAAAAAAACAAAAAAAAAAACAAAAAAAACCAAAAAACAAACCTGGAGTTAAATCGTGGGTTACAAGCTGATGGTCTATGTTCTACTCAAGACACCTTTCCAGATTGTCCTCTCTCTCTCTCTCTCTCTCTCTCTCTCTCTCTCTCCAACTTTTTCTTGCAACTCTAAAAACACTGTATACCTCTTCTCCTAAAGGTCAAAGGCCCAGTCTTTTATTTACATGTCAATTCAGTCATTACTCCAGATTCCTTTTTGATTATTCCATGAATGGGCATGACTTGGAAAGACCCTAGCCTGTTGATTCTTGGGAGGAGGGGCCCTGTTCTTGCAAAGATTATATGCCCCAGTACAGGGGAATGCCAGGGCCAGGAAGTGGGAGTGGGTGGGTTGGGAGCAGGGCCTGGGGGGGGGGGGTATAGGGGACTTTGGGGATAGCATTTGAAATGTAAATGAAGAAAGTATCTAATAAAAAATTCTTTTAAAAAAAGAAAGAAACAGCAAGCATACTATTATTTGACATTGCAAATGCATTCAGTAATATGCTTGCCTTTGTTAAGCATGGACTGTAAACTAGCTGGGTGAGACCCTGCATATTGGTGTTCCTGAAAGGCAAACTCAAATTTCTTTAGGTAAGCCTTACCAATAGAAAAAGTTGACCTGCCACATCAAAGGCCACTTGCTGGCTGTGTTGACATGCTCCAATTCAAAACACCACACACACACACACACACACACACACACACACACACACACACACTGAAAAGTTACAACTGTAATAATGCTTTGATGATATTAGCAAGAACCCACCAATCAGATGCAGTCACTTTTCACATTGGCAAAGTAGATAATATGAACAAAGATGGGTATAAATTATTACTTTTGTCTTATTCAAGTCATTTATGGTTAATGTAACTCAAGTAATTGGCTCAGATATTTGTTCTTATGGTACTAAAGTATTTGTAAATGAGCATAAATCTAGGGACTTTATTTTGCCTCTCTAACATATTATTCTTTCCTATATGCTTAGTATATATATAGAATTTTTAATTTATTCATACCATATATTTCTATAATATAAACAGGAATCAAAATAAGATAAACACAGGATGTATCCATTAATACTTCTGCTGTTTATTATAATATATTCATTCCGCAGTAACTATATATAATTCACAGTAACACTTGTCTGAGGTATGGTGATCCATAGCACTGAAAACATTATGATTCTATCTGTGACTTGCTTCAGATACCTACATGTTTTATGTCAGATAAAAAAAATAAACTCTCTCTAAACTAAACTACCTTTATTTTCTCTGTATAGTGTTATTATTTAGTTCTCACATGTTAGCCTAAATCAAAAGTTAGTTTCCTCAGTGTTAAAACTAACCCTAAAGAACTTAATTCTATATACATAGGACAGTGCACCTCTTTCCTCAGTGAAACATTTTGCAGTTAGATGGTGTCTTAGTCAGGGACTCTATTCCTGCACAAACATCATGACCAAGAAGCAGTTAGGGAGGAAAGGGTTTATTCAGCTTACACATTCCACATTGCTGTTCATCACTAAAGGAAGTCAGGACTGGAACTCAAGCAGGTCAGGAAGCAGGAGCTGATGCAGAGCCCGTGGAGGGATGTTCCTTACTGGCTTGCTTCCCCTGGNTTGNNCAGCCTGCTCTCTTATNGAAACCAAGACTACCAGCCCAGGGATGGTCCCACCCACAAGGGGCCTTTTCCCCTTGATCACTAATTGAGAAAATCCCTTACAGCTGGANCTCATGGAGGCATTTCCCCAACTGAATCTCCTTTCTCTGTGATAACTCCAGCTTGTGTCAAGTTGACACAAAACTAGCCAGTATGATGGTAATTAACAGAGATCTACAACTGATTAACATGTAGACATTATAAGATGCTGTAGAAAATTCATCCCTAAATGGGACACACATATTACTCACATGTCTACACGTGTTCAGGGAACTTCAAGGTAAAGCAAACAGGATGCAAGCAAAATCCAGAGATAGAGAATGACTTCAAGCAAGTGGTGTTGTCCAGACACAACGGGAAGTTGCACACAGGAACTCACATAGACAACATATTGAAGACTTGCATAAGTTCAAGCTAAATATTGGAGGTGTCAGGCATCAATGCCAGGACTGGGGGTGTAGGCCTGAAATCTTGTAGCTAAGCTGTGAGTTATTGACATTTGAAATGGAAAGCCTTAATTATTTTATTTTGCAAATGCATAGGCATCCTGCTTTACAGGAACATGTTATAAAATTATGCATACAGTATACTTGCATTTGCTTTGTATTTGAGACAAATTTCTACACATTTAGTTACTTAAACCAACATGAACATATTATCTCATATTTCTGGAGATTATGATTCTCATACAGATTCTACTAGGCTAAAGTCAAGGTATATATTAAGCTTCTTCTTTAAGGGGGGGTATTTCCCCTTGTCTTTTCCGGTTCTAAGGGACACTACCCTTCATTGACCCCCTTTCACCCGGATTATGGAGGCAACAACCTTGTATCTCTATTATGTAGCTGACTGTATTATGAATGTTAATTACATTCCCCCCAAAACCTGTTTATAGGAGAGGGTCTACATGTAGCTTCTTAGAACCTCTCATTACTTGGTTTTGATTGGTAATTAAAGACACCAGCAGCCAATAGCTGGGGAGGACAGGCAGAGGGAGGGTTTTAGGATTTCCGGAGACCAGAGGAGGAAGGAGAAGATCAGTCATGCTTTAGGAGAGCATGGAGAGGGGAGAGACACAGACGCTGCCATGGGGGTAGAGAAGTAAGGAGAGCACCCTGGGCTCTGAGCCAAGAAACCCCAGCCCAGATGGCACCTCAAATGGGTAGGGAGCAGGAGGCAGATTCTAGCCCAGAGGCTATAGGCAGTGCCATTGTGCTGCACAAGACATAGTGAAATATAAAGGGTGTGTGTGTGTGTGTGTGTGTGTGTGTGTGTGTTTTGTTCAGGAACATAAAGAATTGAGCTGGGTAGCAACCCTTTGCCAGGATTTAACTCTTCAGTACGACCTTTTATTTTTAAGTAATTTCTTCTCTCTCTCTCTCTCTCTCTCTCTCTCTCTCTCTCTCTCTCTCTCTCACACACACACACACACACACACACACAGGTGGCCAAGCTCCCTCTATGGAATTTTATCTCGTTGATTATTTTTAAGATTATGATTTGATTGCAAGGATTCTCTCTTGTCTTTCCCTTTCCTTTCCTCCCTAGTTACACATCCACACATTGTGTCCCTCGTAGACACATCTGCAAAACACTCCTTAAACCTAAGGCTCAAGGGATACTTCTAAAGAGAGGGTGGGGAGATTTTTTAAGAGTCAGAGGATCATGGAGGTTGTTGTGAGATTGTGTCTCCTGTACTATCTGTTTCACTTCCTGAGTTTATATTCTGTCTTCTCTTCTACTCTCACTACCTAATGCCTCTGACCCACAGAAAAGGCAAAGCCTATTCTATCCTATTGTCAGGTTTAGAGGAATGGCAACACTTTCTGGTCCAGGTACACACGTAGTCAGCATGTGAAAAAATTAGCAGCTGGAGCTTCCTCTTTTCAGATATTTACAGTCTCCTACCAAGACTAGCCTAACTCCTTTCCTCTGGGCTGTGTACAATAAATGCCCTGAGGTGATGTACCTTGGGATGGTACACTAGGTGGGGGCTCCATCAGAGTATTCACAGCATGTATTACAGCAAGTATGATTCTAGCTTTTCTGTAGGTATATCTTCGTGTCATTCCTCATTCCCTTGTTATCTCAGTCATGTTTCCAGAACCAAGTGGTGTAGCATGAAAGATGTAATAAAGATTTCTTCAGAAGCATATGGTACAGGTTGTTGTGGCCATATCTAGGAGGAAGAATAAGGACTTTGTTGCCAATCTTTTTTGTATCCTACCTAATGATCTACTATACAACCCAAGTGTGTTGGGGTCAGAACAACATGTAAGCATAGCGAAAGTTAGCCAGAGAAAAACAAGGTCTTTGACATGATGTTTTTGCTACATGGGTGAAGTTTGATTATGTCTGAAAGGTCAATTGGAAAGTCTTCTCTACAGTTGAATGGTTTAATGCCTGCCAGTTTTCTTTCCGAGCTATGAACTGATTTTTCTCTTCTACAGAAGCTAGAGAACTGTTTGACTTACATGGAAATAAGTGTCAAGGAAGATAAGGGCATAGAAAATGAAACTCAAAATTTATTCATTAATTCCATGAAAGGGTGATTGCCAGATATTGTGGTATTCTCTGAGGGATGTAAGGATGTTTATAGACTTCTTTAAATTCAAGATGCTTCTTGCACATGAGTGACACAAGTACAATCCTTACTATACATGCAAAAATGTTGACTATATGTCCTGTAATTCCTTTTTAGTAAAATTACTAAAAGCTGTTTTTAGGTTTGCTATGAAATTACATTATTTCTTTCCTCTTCCACCTCCCTAGTTTTTATATATTTTTATTAAAACCAAACTAATAAATAAATGAAGTAATGTGATTAACTAATTATATTATACAACTCTTGAAGAGACAACTGTGTTAAATAGGCACTGAGATAACATTATAATCCTCTACAATTTCTGATATACTTCATCAAGTAAAATGGGAAGAAATATTTTCCCAAGTCCAGTGACTTTTCATAAGATTAAGTTTTATATAAACAGAATAAAATAGAAAAAACTGAAAGAAATAAGAGCAAATTAAATTTAGTTTAAACCTGACTGAAAAAAAAAATGTGGGAAATTGGGTAATATAGGGTTTCTCATGTTTCAACTCCCTAATCTTTCTCGCCTGTATTCAAATGAATTTCTGTCTTGGATGCATAATGAATGTCTTCAAGAATTACTTTGAATTTATAAAACAGGAAACTGTTTTTATCCTATGAACCATGAAATGAGGGATGGATCTGTTTTATTTCAGCATGAGTTGATCATTCTTGCTAAAAGTCACAATAAAGTTCAATTATACATGTCCAGTTTCAGAGATATTTTTCTCAGTCATATGTGATTATATAATTCATGTATTAAATGAGAATTTAAATTTAGACAATGAATTGCACATTGGAGTTGATCATCACAAATATAACGTCTTCTCTAATAACACTCAATTGAATTATTTTGAGTCTACTTACGTAGAAAGTTCTTTTAATTATATAGCAGACATAGTAAACTCTTCCCATAAATGGCCTCATGTTGAAGTAATTTCAATTGCAGGTAACAATTTGTCATTAAAATTTAGAACATATTTAAATATAAGGATTAATAAGCATTTAAAAGCATAAGAATAAAAAACTGCAAAATGTTTATATTTGAGCAAACGTCTGTGGCTCAAATATAAAACTGTGGCTTCATACCAGAAGATGCTCCTCATAGCTATAAAATGATGATACGTAACCTCACTGGTTTTTCAAGATGATGATGATAGAGCTGATAAGAGAAAACACATTCATGAGAAAGCCCAGTGCCATATGCTATAAAAGGGTCATAGCATAACTTGGGGCTCATCCATAGTGAGATTTGAGATAAATCCAAAAATAAGCTGTATATAATTTCTGTCCAATCCTTAAATTTCAATACATAGGCAGAGAGGATACTCCAGCTGGAAAAAGATACTGCCTAGTGGTTCAGAAAACAGAAAACATGAAGCAGGTAGAACCATCAGATAGTACCTTAGAAAGATTACTTCTGTGTCTTAGAAAGTTACATGTTTTCTATACAAGATCAGTAGGAAAAAATTCTCCAAATCTTAAAAAGAAAAAAAAACTGTTATTAAAAAAAAACTATTTAAAATTGGTAGTTGAAGATAAAGAAAATCTGGCATGTGAATTGAAATTCACAGAAAAAAAAAAAAAAAGCCACACAAGATTCTCCATAGTGGTGTTATCCTTACCTGGGAGGGGAGACACACTGAGCACAAAGGTAGTTTTCACAACACACAGCTTATTCTTTGCACTTTGGCTGTGCCAGCACCACCAGCATCCCAGAGATGGGAAACTCAGCCTCAAAGTTTGTAGTAGTGAGGGACTGATAGGGCTTATGCTTCCTACTGGGGAAGGCTGGGGTTTGCAGGGAGGATACTGCAGGGTTAAGTAGCTGATTAAAACGCATGCTTGTACAGAGCGAAAATGTTACCAGCCCACAGCCAAATCATCCTAGACTGTATTTAATCACTTTAGTAGCCATTAATTGCTATTCTATGAGGCTTTTCCTAAAGGAACAGTAACTCCCCGATATGCAACCAGTGATATACCTAAATACAATTTGGTGAACCAATGAACTTATTGATGTTGCTTGCAGAGGTATGGATGAGGAGTTATTGACAGAGGCAGGAATGGTTCATAGGCATTTACATTACCAAAAGTCCCATTTCGCCCTGGGTGATGATTTCCTCGGGGATACTGCAAGCTTTGAACTCCCTGAAGTATTTCTAGGATCTAAGCTACTTTGAGAGTGTCTTCTTGCAGCCGCTGCTTATATAATGAGGAGACTTGACAGTCTTACCATTTTCAGCAGGACTTAACATGCCCCCTCACTTTCAGAGTCTCCTCCATCTATGCCCACCTCTGTCTTTGACCTAATGTGGTTTGGACTATCAGCTAAACATTTCAAATGTATTCTCAGTAGGACACTGGCTTTCCCAGAACCAAAACTAAGAATGTGATTGGACAACATCTGAGATCCGTGGCAGTGATTTTTCTTTTGTTTTCTGTAGCCCTCCTGCCTGGTTGATGATCCTGCCAAAGTATTTGCAATGGGTTCTGATTTGTTTCTCTCTTTTGTGCTATAACTACAAAAGTTTGTCCACCACTTCCAAGTTGGAATATATTGCTAGGAAGAAAGAGAATCAATGTTCTTAGGTCATGGTCACATTTTTGGCTCACAATAAATTATCTCTTATTCCCTTTGAGATGAGAGTGCTTTTGTGTTGACAGTTTTGGTGATTGAGTGTGCAGCGCCACAGAGGACACATGTTCAGAAGAGGTGTCCCCTGGAACAGTGCCACATACCAGCTCAGGTTCTCAGTGTTCGATATTCTGGGTTATTGTGGATGAGTTTATGAGGCCTTACTTCCCATTGCTTTGTGTGATGGTCTGGTGGTTTATCTAAACTAGTTGTTTGGCGTCCTTCTGCTTTGTCTCAGAGAGTTTAGTTAGAACATATTTTTAGTTTGCTGTATGTGTGTTTCCAGAGCACTTTCGGAGAATTCGTTTGGTTGCTAGCATTTGGGTTTCCTACCACCCTTCTGATATCTAATTCTCCATTTTGCCTTCTCTCTGGTTATCTTGCCATTTTAAGGGAGTGTCTCACATAATGATGCTGGGTAGAAGCATCTTCCCTCCAACTCCCCAGGGGTAACACTGTCAGTGGGGCTCTCCCCAGGACTTGGAACGTCCTCACAAAGACCGATTTTTGCCTCAGTTTTGAAGATTCATGAGAGAATGATCACACACTGTCTGGACCTCTTTGTTTCCATAACTGTGAAGAATAAACTTAAGAGATGATGGAAATATATCTTGATATATCTTGAAGCCAGAGCCAGCAGGGCCCTTCCTATAAGCAATGCATACATCTGATCCAAAACACAAGTCCCTCTAGCTCGCATATGAATAGAAGATTCAACATTTCACTTCCAGGATTGTTTCTAAAAGAGAAACAATCACTATGGATCCGTCAGTCAGTGAAGAGAAAGTCAACACCGCAAATCCATTTTCATAAATTTGACAGCTTAGATATAATCTACAAACTTGACAAGATTATTTCTAAAAAAAAAAAAAAAGCATTTCTAAATAAATATTGGTAAATAGCTAGTTCTTACAGCTCAGCAATCAGAAGTGATTATGAAAGACACAAAGAGGCAGTCAACAAAAGAATTCCCAAAAATCTCCATACTTACATCACTCTTCAAAACCCAAGTAAGAAACGAAATCATCATTGACTACACTAATGGACTATTATACCCTGAGCACCATGCTTCAGTGAGGACACCCTAGTAGGGAAGGATTTCTGAGACCCCTGGGGGAAAGGTGGGGAATGGACAGAAAAATAAGAATAACAGACATCATATGTTTTGTCTCATGCAGAAAATAAATACCCACATCTGGAGGCAGAAGAGGGACTATTTATGAAGAAAAAGGAACAAGAAGAACTGAAGGGAAAATAGAGGGTGATGTGTGGGTTCCCAATACAGATAAGGGACAGTGGAGTATTGCCCATACTGTAGACAACGCTCAGAGTCAAAGGCAGATGTGGGTCTGCTTCCTACCCAAATCAGGCTTGGGCCTACTCAACTGCATAAAGACAAAGACCTCAGCATGATGAAAGGTTTTTAGGCTTCTGGTGCCCCACCAGATAACTGGCTTCTTAGAAACCATGTGACTAGAAGTCTGTTAATCTAGCTGATACATTGGAAGGCCCCTGCTTCCGTTGAAGACACCCTCCCTTGTCTTTATTTTCCTCCCCTCACCCTAACTGGAGCTATATGAGTGTCTTTTTTAGGGTTTTACTACTGTGAACAGACACCATGACCAAGGCAACTCTTTTTTTTTTTAATTAGATATTTTCTTTATTTACATTTCAAATGCTATCCCAAAAGTTCCCTATACCCTCCCCCCTTGCCCCTGCTCCCCTACCCACCCACTCCCACTTGGCCCTGGCATTCCCCTGTGCTGGGTCATATAAAGTTTGCAAGACCAAGGGACCTCTCTTCCCAATGATGGCCGATTAGGCCATCTTCTGCTACATATGGCAACTCTTATTAGGACATTTAATTGGGGATTGCTTACAGGTTCAGAGGTTCAGTCCATTATCATCAAGGTGGGAACATGGCAACATCTAGGCAGGCATGGTGTAGGAGGAGCTGAGAGTTCTACATCTTCATCTGAAGGCTGCTAGCAGAATAGTGACTTCCAGGAAGCTAGGACTAGGATAGTAAAACTCACACTCACCTATTCCAACAAGGCTATACCTCCTAATAGTGCCACTACCCGGGACAAACATCAACAAACCATCACAATTCGAGAGCCGCTACTTCAATAAACAATCCAACCTCAGAAAAATCTCCTGGTCCGTTAATACCCAAAGTACTCACTGCCTCCTGAAAAGCCCTGCTCTCAAGATCCTCCACATCCTGTGACTACTGGAGCTTAATGCTGATTGGGATAAGAAGATCCACATATGGCACCCAAACAAGGACCTTCCAGGATGCATGAAGGAGGTTGAGTACTCCTATCTGAGAGACAGTGGTGTTTGTCTTGCCTTCCCAATCTGAGAACAGGCCAGTTCTTCCTTCCTCCTTTACCTTCAGTTTGAGCTGTCAGGAGGCACTGACTACAACAACTGATATCTTTCATCCAGGGCTTGACTGAAGAAGGTCCTTAAGTCCTTTGGTTGGACCCCAAAATCCCTTCACCTCTCTAAATCTCTTGGAAAGAACCCAGTTAAAATCTCTTGGGGGCTGTCGACAGTTTTCTTAAATTTGTAGGAAGGCTAGCCGTTTGGGTGGAATCCTCTGGAACTCCTGAGGACCTGGGAATGTTTGCATTTTGACTAAGCATTTCCATCCTCTTCTGTCATGGGGAATTCCTCTTCTCACCACAAGGAGTCCCAAATTCAAAGCCTTTTTCAAGTTCAGGCCTTTAAATTCCCCCAGAAGGAAGCAATTTCAATTAGCCACTCTGATGTTCCCCAGTGACCCCCTATGACACTTTAACAAAGGGAAATCCAAGAAGAGACCAGCAATGTGTAGACTTCACCAATAGCCTCTCATAGGCTCTCTTCAAGTTGTGCCAAGCCTCAACTTGTTTCCATGACTCCTTCAGTCTTGGGCTATCAGCTGCCAAGTAAGGCTGCACCTTCACCAATGGCTTTCCCTGGCCTCTCACAGTGCCAAGCCTCAGCTGCTTTTCATGACTCCTTCATGTCTTCAAAACCAGTATCACCTGGGTGACTCTTACACATTAGCAAGTATAGCTGCAGCATGAGGTACAACCCAGGCTGGAACACAGCTTCTTTGTGCTCTCAGAAAACACTTCCCGGAAGATTTCACCTCAGTGATACTGGTCTCTTCTTAATCACCACTAATTTCTTAGCTCCAGCTAACCAGCATCAATTGTCTGGACTCTAAAGCCAGAGCCGTGTGACCAAAGCTGCCAAGTTCTGCTGCTTGCTGGGGCTGGAACATGGCCCCCTTGTTCTATTACATTTCTGTTTTCCAATCCCTTCACTACCTAAGCTTGGCTGTCTATCTTGTAACTTGTTGTGTAGACTGACTTTGTGTTCCTGTTATAATTATTCCCCATGTATATCTATATGAGGATGTTGAGGTAGCTTCTACTCCACACTGCACAAGACAAAAAAGAGAAATCTTCATCCCTCTGCTGGTCAGACTGGGACTTAACCTCTCCCCAGGAGCAGGGGGAAGAGCAGGAGTGGACTTGGTATGGACCCACTAACTATCTGGAGACTGCAAAGACAAGTTGGATCAAGCCATGACTGCCACCACAGATAGCAATTACATCATATTGAGATTGAATGATATTATAAATCATTCAAGTGATTACTAGCTTCCCCCATAAGTGTTTTTATTTATATAAAAATATGGGAAGAGAAATTTGACACAGAAGAAGAGGGGGCAACTTGTTAGAGTGGCTGAGGTTGCAGTGACGTAGCTTGCTGAATCTTGTCTCTTTAGCTCATTCTTTGTCACTGATATGTAATATGAATCCACTCCAGCTGATGCCCATTCTTATATCATGCAAGTTAAATGCCACATGTTGTTCTTCTGTTGCAGCCAATGCTATTGTGAGCATTGTACATGTTGACACACACAAACACAGAATTACCACTAGCTTGTACAGTCTCTACTGCAAGATTATGCACAACCTTTCTAGTTGCTATTAAACTACTCTCCAACAGAGTTGTATGAATTTACAAGCCCAGAACAGTGTAGGGATATTTTTATTGTGCTATTACTTCATTTATAGTACTACTGTGGGACTTAAAATTTCCTCTAATAGATATAAAACCTCTCTTGTAACTTCTATTTGTATTTCCTTACTAATGGTTAGGCTGGGTAGATATTTGTGTGTATTTATTGCCTTTATGTCTTCTCTGAAATTTTACTGACTTTATTTTTAACCAAATAGTAGTTTCTGTTAAGTATTCTGTGTACCATATTAAATACTTTCCTAGCAAAATTCTCAGTTTCCTTTTTCGTAATAAATGTTTCAAATTTACTGTAATAAAATTTATCTCATTTTTCTTTTAATTTTAGCCCTCTAACCTTTTACAGGCACATCTATTTTAGGTACTATATTAATCTTGTCACTGTGACCACTTACAAGATGAGAAGCAACTTGAGGGGGAGATGTTTACTCTGCCTGACAGTATAGGAGGACAAAAGTCCATCTTGGTTTTGAAGGAATGGAAGTGGCTATGGCTGTGCAGCAGGGAGAAGGCCGGTTGCATCATCACAGAGAAGGCCGGTTGCATCATAACAATTCCCAGGAAGCAGGGGGATGACTTTTGCTATGCTACTGCCTTTCTTGTTTTCCTGTCTTCTATTTCTGAAAATTTCATACATAGGTGCTTCATTTACATTTCTCTGCCTCTTCCTTCCCTACCTTCTCCTCCCATTCCCTACCATGCCCTCATGAATTGATGAACATTTTAAACTATTGTTCTCTCTCTCTCTCTCTCTCTCTCTCTCTCTCTCTCTCTCTCACACACACACACACACACACACAACCTATGAAGCCTATATAGTGTTGTTCATAACATGTTCATAACATGTACTTAAGGCTGACCACTTGATTTTGAGTGAATAACCTATCAATGAACTTATAGTTGAAGACAATTGACTCTTCATCTCACAGCAGCCATTGACTCCCTGTAGCTCTACATACAGGTGTGAAGTTTTGTGAAAAAAATCTCATTTCCAATTGACATGTCAACTGGTTTGGACAGTATGGCTATGAATGTCTTGTGTGTACAACTTTTTATGTTTCAAAGACACTCTCTCACACTTGGCATGCTAGCTCTTTTGAGCTTTATGACCCCATTCCCATAATATTCCCTAAGCCTTAAGTGTAGAATTTGCACTGTAGATGTACAAATTCAGGCGAGTGTTTCCTAGAGCCATTTATTATTGGTATCTGACCAGTTGTGGAGATATAACACACACACACACACACACACACACACACATACATACATATAACATGTATATGCATACACTCACATGCATACATGTAACATGTATATGCATATATATATATATATATATATATATATATATGCTACAAAAGAAGCTTTTTGGTGAGAGAGGAAAGCTATACTTACTTTTTGTTATAAGGGTAAGAGTTTAGAGTAGAGTTAAGAACCACACTGATTTAGGAAAGTAGCAGTAGCAGGTGTTTTCTAGGACCTCTGACTTCACTGGACACAGGTAGAAGGCAATGTATACAATACCATGCACAAATTTCCAGGTTATGAGTCCAATTAGATATTTAATGGCTAGCCTTACAATATGTGTCACTATTGCACCAGTGGGGATTCTGTGCCCCCCCCCACATACACACATTGCTGTGTACTACCACTAGTCAGTGGTTCATCAACTTTGTATCTGGGTTAGGACTACTGTTTTATTTTTCCCTTGGCAATTTGTATAAATAGAACTTTCCTATATTATTAATTATTGTCCTTCCATAGGAGGTTTAAAGTTCAATTTCAGCTCAAATCCTCCCAGTCCTATGTCTGAAGTGTATTCAGCAATTGTGTCTTGTGTTCTGGGAGTCAACAAAAGTCAATGGAAACAAAGAAGTAACCTATACTGTACAGTGTTATTTTTAAACTTTTCTCCTCAAGAATATCAAATCATATGGAAGTTTTCCTTGCATGGTACTGGGGAACTTTAGACAGTCTACGGATCTTTGGGGATCATTGTCACCAAATTTTGGAAACAACAAATATTTTCATTTGACAGAATCTGGCTAGAATATAATATCAGACACACATCAATAAAAAAAAAAAGGACCACATGGAGAAGTCATATCACAGAACCACAAACAACATGAAAAGGCAAGATAATATCCTCCCCCACCCACATACCCCCAACAATAACAACAACAGCAACAACAACAATAACAAAACAAAATATAAAACAGTCCTGTAGAACTGTGTTCCAATGAGAATCAAGTAGATGAGCCATAGGACATATACTTTTAAATAATTATGAACACGGTCAAAGAGTACAATTAGTTTAAAGAGAACACAAGCAAACATCTCAAAGATATTAACGAAGGTAGGAATAAACTATTAATTGAAGTCCAAAAAGCATGAAAAGTGAAAATATGAAGACAATGTGGGGCTTTAAAACTAAATTAGGTAAAGAGGCAAAGATTGAAGAACACTCAATCTGAAATATACCTAAATTTACCAAATTCAACAACCCCAATTAAAGTTAGAGGAGAGCATCACCAGTAGAATGGGAAGGAAAACCAGGGGATAGATGGGAAGAGGTGAACCTGCCCAAGCTACATGACCCTCTCAAAGAAGTAATAAAAACTTCAAAGGAGAAAACAGAATAGCAGGACTTTTAGACAACGTAAAAAATTAAACCATGTAAACAAAGAATAAATCACACAATGAGTATATCAGAACTTTGGAACACCATGAAAAAACCAAATATACTGATTATAGTCATAGAAGAAGGAGAAGAATCCTGGGTGAATGACATCAACTAGCTCTTCTACAAGATTATGGAAGAACCTTTTCCCATATTTTTTTCTCTTTTTTATTAGATACTTTTTTCATTTACATTTCAAATGCTATCCCAAAAGTCCCCTATACTCTCCCCCAGTCCTGCTCCCCAACCCACCCACTCCTGCTGCCTGGCCCTGGCATTCCCCTGTACTGGGGCATATGATCTTCACAAGACCAGGGCCTCTCCTCACATTGATGGCCAATTAGGCCATCCTTTGCTACATACGCAACTAGATAATAGTTCTGGGGGGTACTGGTTAGTTCATATTGTTGATCCTCTTATATCGTTGCAGACCCATTTAGCTCCTTGGGTACTTTCTCTAGCTACTTCATTACGAGTCCTGGGTTCCATTTAATAGATTACTGTGAGCATCCACTTCCGTATTTGCCAGGTACTGGCATAGCCTCACAAAAGATAGTTATATTACGGTCCCATCAGCAAAATCTTGCTGGCAAGAAAATTGGACATAGCACTACTGGAAGATCCAGCAATACCTCTCCTGGGCACATACCCAGACGATGTCCCAGCTTGTAATAAGGACATGTGCTCCACTATGTTCATAACAGCCTTATTTATAATAGCTAGAAGCTGGAAAGAACCCAGATGTCCCTCAACAGAGGAATGGATACAGAAAATGTGGTACATTTACACAATGGAGTACTACTCAGCAATTAAAAACAATGAATCTATGAAATTCTTAGGCAAATGGATGGATCTAGACTATATCATCCTGAGTAAGGTAACCCAATCACAAAAGAACACACATGAAATGCACTCACTGATAAGTGGATATCAGCTCAGAAACTTAGACTACCCAAGAAACAATTTGCAAAACCCAAGAAGAAAGACCAACAAGTGGATACTTCGTTCCCTCTTAGAATGGGGAACAAAATACACATGGAAGGAGTTACAGAGAACAAGTTTGGAGCTGAGATGGAAGAAAGGACCATCCAGAGACTGCCCCACCTGGGGATCCATCCCATATACAACCACCAAACTTTTCCCATATTAAGGAAAGATTTACACAAAATCACACAGGAGTACAGCTAGAAAAGACCAGAAAAGAAGCTCTCCCACAGTGTATCATAAATAAACACTCAATATACAAAAGAAAGGGTATTGGAAGCTACAAGGGAAAAGCCCCAAGTCACATACATAGACAAACCGATTAGGGTAACAGTTTACATCTCAATTGAAACTTTAGAAGACAAAAAGAGTCTTAAGCAATATATGGTACTTCAAGTTCTGAAAGAATATAGATTGATTCCAATCATGCTACTGTTCTCAAAAAAACTACCTGGTAGTTGAAGAAGAAAGAAAAATTTTTCTATGATGTAAACAAGCTAAAGAAGTCTTATCAATGTAACCATCCTTACAGAGAATACAGGAAATAATATTTCAAATTGAGAAGGACAAGCATACTCAAGAGACTATAGAGAGAAAAAACAAATAGAATGATTATCAAAAAAGTAGACAAAAAAGTGAGTCTAAGAACACAATGCCAAAAATAACAATATAGTGACAGCAATCAACACGCATTTTTCAATAATATCTTTCAACATTAATGTGTTCAGCTCCTCTGTCTAAAGATAATACTTAGTTAGATGGATTAAGAGACAAAAATCCATGTTTTTGTTGTCTATAAGAAAGTTATCTTACCTTCAAGTATGGACACTACCTTCCAGTAACAGGATACAAAATATGTTTTTTTAATTGGATATTTTCTTTATTTACATTTCAAATGTTATCCCCTTTCCTGTTTCCCCCTCTGAAAAACACCTCCCCCCTACCCTGCCCCTCCCCCTGCTCACCAATCCACCCACTCCCACTTTCTGGCCCTGGCATTCCCCCACACCAGAGCATAGATTCTTCATAGGACAAAGAGCCTCTCCTTCCACTGATACCTGACTAGGCGTTGTGGATGCCAACAAGTGCTTGCTGACATGAGCCTGATATATCTCTCTTCTGAGAGGCTCTGCTAGTGCCTCANAAATACAGAGGTGGATGCTCACAGCCATCCATTGGACTGAGCATAGAATCCCCAATGAAGAAGCTAGAGAGAGGACCCAAGGAGCTCAAGGGGTTTGCAGCCCCATAGGAGGAACAACAATATGAACTAGCCATTACTATCAGAGCTCCCAGGGACTAAATCACCAACCAAAATATGTTTCCAAGTGACCAGGGAATAAATCACCAACCAAAATATGTTTCCAAGTGAATAAGAACAAGAAACAAGCAGACATCAGTATCCTACCAACTGACAAAAAAGACTTCAAATAAAATTTATGTAAGAAAAGACAAAGAAGGGCATCTTATACTCCTCAAGGATACACTTAACAAAAAGGACACTACAAACCTAAACATTCACACCAAACTCTGGCACACCAAATCTTGTCCAGCTTTTAATATTGTGTTTTCTTTCCATTTTTTTCATACTTTCACTGTATCATTTTGTGGTGTATTTCTCTTCCAGTCATGCCTATTTGTGATTTCATGTGTCTTTTGTGTTTGAATATCTACTTTATTCCTCTAGCTTTGGGGAAATATTCTTTATAATTTCTTTGAATAGATCATTTGTACTGTTAGTGTTTGTTTATCATTGCTCCTTCTGTTCTCTTGGTTTCTTGATCACCTTCCAGTGTTCTATGATCTTGCAGTAACATTCACTTAGTAAATCTTATTTTCTTGGGTCAGTCTACTGTTGTAGGTTTGTGGTGCAATACTACTGAATGTGAAGAAAATAAACCATAATAGCATAAATAGCACTCCACTCCACGGGGTGAACAAATACACTTAAAATATGATCAAAGTAATACTTTTACAATAACATCATTTTCTATGGTTATCCTTTATATAATGACTTCAGAAAAGACAAAATAGTGTTTTTAAATCAAAATTTAAATTCACTATCCTGCATTTGAATGAGAAATTTCCTCAACTCCAAATTCTATGCTGCAAAATCTTTTGTGTTCTTTCCCTTGCTCAGTTTTTCACACACCTGTGCTAGACAGTATCCCCAAAGACCTCGGACTGTTACGCAGTATCTTTTTCTTTTCTATATTTTGGGGTTTTTGTTGTATTTCTCTACTTGTTATCTCATTCTTCCACATTGATAGGGAACCACTTTGTTTGTATAAATGAGGATTTTCTGGGAAAGTATTTTTTCTGCACCTAAGCTCTGCTAGAGCCCTTCTCCCTTTTTGTTTCTCCCATGACCCTTCTCTTGCTGCATTTTTGTTGGTCTGGCCTGTTTGGATTATGAAACTCTTGAAAATACTCATCTTGGAAGATGACTGTGCTGTGGTTACCACTAATCGTTCACTCCAACTAATTGCATTTAAAGCAAACAGCAGTCATTAAATGTAATCAATTATATATAACATAATCAAACAGTACAATACCAAGTATGATTTTAAAAGTTCCATTGGAAAAGCAATGCACAGATCACAAAAGAAGCTGTGAAATTTTAAGAAATAAAAAAGAAGCAGAACAATTTTTTTGTTTGAAGGATGTATAGCATCAGAGGCCAGAAACACAATTGCAAAGGTGGAGGGAAATCTTGGAGATACTGTTTCAAACAATGAAAGTTAAGAGTTGTGATTCAAATAGAGCAAGGTAGCAATCTTCAGTCTGAGGAATAACAAATGGAAGAAGTGAATCACACACAATAAGAACACCTCTGTGATAGTAGAGCCTATAAATTAAATTCATGATATTAACATAGTCTGTCAAAGTTCCCTACCTAAAATATCTTGAAAGTTGCTAATGTGTTAATAATTTTCTTTAGTCTCAAGTTCTGTGTGTCTGTATGTTGTTTCTATGACCTGGTCATGTCTCTCCAATGAGGTCAGTCATTCTCATGTCTAGGCTTTTATAAGGTTCATGACCAGCAAAGGAGATCAACTTCCACCAACATGATATAGAAACTGTCCTGATATGTGCTACATGATATGGCTGTATAACTTTGAGTGGCTGCTTAACTTGGGTGGCTCCTCCTACTCACTGTTTTGTGGAGATACCACCTGGGATTTTGTGTTTCTTAAGGTCAAAAAGTTATTGTGGGGTTTGTTTTGATATTTTAAAAATAATCTTCAAAAATAAAGTTTATATTTACATACATTGTATTTTGTTAGCATGCACACTCTACTTCCCCCCTCCAATTCTTCCCAGGATCCTTAGCCATCTTCCTCTCAATTTAATGTTCTCTTTTATTGTTAATTTTATTTATTTATTTATTTATTTATTTATAATAATTAATTTTCAATAACCCCCTTAATATAATTATTGTGGACCATATGTACTACTACTGTGACATGGGCAAGCTAATGTGGACATATTCCTAAAGAAAAGTGACTCTTCCTCCTTTAGAATCCATCAGTTGCCAAGAGCTACTCCACTAGAGCTGAATTCTTGACTTCACCCAACTTTGATGGGATATTTTTAGTGGCTTCATCTTGAGAAGAATTTCGCTAGTCAGTCACAGCTGCAGTGAGTTCATGTGTTCAAAGGCCATGACAGTGCAGAAAACAGAATTTCACAACTTTACTCTCTATGCCCTACGTCTTACATTCTTTCTACCCCCTTTATCATGGTGTGCCACGAGCCTTAGATGCAAGGGTTTTGGTATAGATATCCAACTCAGAGGTGAACTTTCACAATTGCTAATATTCAGTTATTTGGTCAGCTTTCAGAGTCTGCATTAATAATTATCCACTACAGAAGAAACTTCTATGTCCAAGGTTTGACTACAAATACGTAGAACAATATTTGACACCATGACAGTTTAATGAAACAATAACAGTATGTTCTCCCCTAGGGCCAGTGACCTTTGCAGTCATGGCTTTTAACCAGGAGTACCATAACAGGCATTATATATCTCCTATAGAGCAGCTTCAAGTCCAATCAGAAAACTGTTGGTAACTCCTGGAACTGTCTCATACCATTATTGGACCAGTGTTCATAACTTGCATATTGTATAGCTATTGTAGCAGTCAAAATACAGTGCAAAGTACCACTGATGTGTTTGTATTCCCAGAAGCCTGCATAGCACCATAGAGTACGATGAAAGTTAGTTTGCAGGGTGAGGGTTTTCTAGTTGTTTTAGATTAATTTATATAGATTTCATTACAAAAACGATATTTTCAATCAAAAGGTTTTACTACCTAGTTATGGTTGGCAACTAAGCAATTGCAATAGCATGAATTATTTAGGGGCCTCTGGAACATCCTTGACTAATAAATAGTAGTGAGGTAACCTGTGCTATGCAGTGAGATTTTCATTTTATAACCCATGTCTTCCAGTGACACCACTGTCCACCTGGCCATTCCTTACTACCATCTCACTGTTATGCCCCTATTGCTATCTTGACTTAAGCCATTAACCTCAAATAAACCCTGACTGTGTTCTTTTATGTTCTACTTCTAACTACAGATTTACTTCGCTTGCAACATGGGTTTTTATAGAGCATTTTCATAATGCTTTATTTCCTAAAGTCTTTCTCAACCTTGTTTTTCTTGACTTCTCCTTTATCAGGTCACTTAAAGATAGTTTCTAATCTGCTATCTTATCCAGAAGTGTACAGCTCATAAATGTCTTCATCCTCTTAACACATCCCTCAATTCTATGTACACAATTCCTCTCCATAAACTTCATCACATTTATTGCATCTGATATGCAGGGAAGGTATTTACTTTAGATGTCTCAATAAAATGTATTCAAACTAGATAATGGGAGATAAATCCATGGACATTCTCTGTCAGAGTAAATGTTCAAAAGAATATTCAGACAATCTAAATGTCTGTAAACATTTTACCATCTGCTCATGTGACAGAATAATACATCTAGAATCCACTGGAGAGCATCACTTTCTGCTGAAAACAGAAATAAAGAAGACTTTTGAGAAAGTTAATACTTCATTTCAAATTCCCTACTATTTGTCTTTAAGACACAGCATATCCAAGAGTAGATAAGTCATCCTAGAAATATGATGCTTGTTTGTCACAAAAAAACCAAACCAACCCAAAACAGGACCAACAAAAACAAGACTACAGAGCAAATCAGTTTTGGAGAAAATCAAAGCCATTCTCCAAATGTAACCAACCTCATTTGGGAAACAGTTTTTGACTTGGAAACGAGGCCCCAGAAAAGACTCTGATGAACATAACATCTAAGACTATCACTGCAAACTGAGTGCTTTTCTGGCTTTACTATAGATTACATATTTCCAGCAAACATGTATCGCCATGTAGAAATGGTGACAAAGAACATGCTCAGTTAGGCTCCAAACTTTTAAGATGAAGGAATAGGAGACTCAGTTTGCTTTTATTCAGCTTGTTCTTAAGCCCTCTCCTTTCTCTTAGTCTATGCCTATGTGCTTTTGCAATGTTCTTCACAATCAGTTCCTAAACTGTGCTAGTCTGGTTTATATCTATGTTTCTAATATTTTGTTCCTTTATAAATGTGCATCTATGTAGCATTAAACCCCAGCTGCAAGATGACCTGAAAGATTGGGTGACAGAGAAGACTTGCCAGTTGTCAAAACTCCAAGCAGAATACTTGTTTGCTTCCTTTATTTGGAAAGAGTGATGAACCAAAGGGAGGCCATTAGTTGACAGAATATAGGTAGGTGGAGGAATACTGACAAAAATTTTACACAGGAGAATGTATACAAGTCATTTTATATGGAAAGACTGATATTTGTGTCTAATGTGAACACTCACCAAAGGATCCACAATAGCCATAAATCTTATTTGCAAAGTCAATCAAAATTAGACTCCGTAGATGTATTATTCTCTTTCTTTAACCAACATGGTTCCTGTTCCTAGATCCAATGAGAAAACCAGTCACAAGTTTAAGAACTGGGTTAATGCATTGGCTCAGAAACATGGGACTTCCTTCACTAAGCATGGCATGGGTAATGATGCTGTTTGGTTTTCAGTAGTGACCCACACCAATCCCCGATTAAATTTATCACTCCACAAGGGACTCAGATAAATATTTGGTTAATTACAGTGAACTTCTTCCATTATGGAAAGGCATAGATCTCTCCTTAATGAAGTCAAGGCTTATTCTACTTATAGATTTTCCTTCCTTGCCTGTGACACTTCATTAAACCCCAAGATATATAAACTCAATGACTGCCTTAATAACAGCGATGGAAGACCCTATATAGTTGTGGCTTTGTGGAAGCATGTTTGTGTTGAAGGAATTACAGAGGAGCAAGGAAAGTTTGTGACCCAGGTTTGGGGAAGAAACTAACACAGGGCAGGCACACAAGTCAGAAGTTTTGAAGGTAGGAGGGGAACACTGGGAAACAGCATTTCAATGGGAGAGGAAAACAGACAAAGGAACAGAATGTGATAAAATGATTACATTCGTTATAAGAATTATGACTTTGTTAAACAATCAAAAACTGAGCTATTACTATATTGGGGAATTATGTTTCAAAGCAAACTAGAGATTATTTTTCTACTAAAAGCTGGGCATGATGGCACACATTTTTAAAAAATTTTATTAGATATTTTCTTTGTTTACATTTCAAATGCTATCCTGAAAGTTCCCTATACCGTCCCCCCACCCTGCTCCCCTACCCACTCACTCCTACTTTTTGGACCTGGTGTTCCCCTGTACTAGGGCATATAAAGTTTTCAAGACCTAGGGGCCTCTATTCCCATTGATGGTCGACTAGGCCATCTTCTGCTACATATGCAGCTAGAGACATGAGCTGTGGGGGTACTGGTTAGTTCATATTGTTATTCCAAATTTAGGGTTGCAGATCCCTTCAGCTCCTTGGGTACTTTCTTTAGCTCCTCCATTGGGGACTCTGTGTTCCATCCAATAGCTGACTGTGGGCATCCACTTCTGTATTTGCCAGGCACTGGCATAGCCTCACATGAGACAGCTATATCAGGGTCCCTTCAGCAAAATCTTGCTGGCATATGCTATAGTGTCTGCGTTTGGTGGCTGATTATGGGATAGATCCCCAGGTGGGGTAGTCTCTGGATAGTCCATCCTTTCGTCTTAGGTCCAAACTTTGTCTCTGCACACATTTTAATCCTAGCTCTTGCGAGACAGAAGCAGGCAGATCTCTGAGTTTGAGGCCAACTTAGTCTACAAAGCAAGTTCTAGGACAGCCAGTGGTACACAGAGAAACCCATGCATCCTGTGTGGAATGGAGTGTTCTGGAAAGTATAGTGCCATTCATCGGCTGGGTTGATTTCTTTCTATTCAGTTTTTGGTCTATAATTTTAATATAAGTTAGTGGTAATGATAATGTTTCAAAAATACCTTAATGCGATTTCCATAAGTAAAGTCTAGTTTAAGAAATATAACCATGATCTGTGTTGGTAGAAAATACTTCTAAAATTGAATTATCTATCTTTTACTTTGTTTTATAAAATGTTGGGAATGGATCCCCTAACTTGGGCATACACATAAAAGGAGTTACAAAGCAACTTGTATAAAGCTAAGCCATGCATGCTTAAGTTACAACACTAGGCAAAATGAAAATAAAAGTAAAAATCATAGTACGCTACTTAACCAGAAAAAAAAGAAAAACCAAAAATATAAAAAACAAATTTAAGGCTATATAATATTAATTTCATGACAGTGGATCAAAGTTGAAATCCTTGCAAAATATAAATTTCACTAATAGATTTTTACATAGGAAATTTTATATATATATATATATATATATATATATATATATATATATATATGAGAATATGATTTGGATAGACAAATAAGGACCCTAGAACCCTGTTAAGATAGGAGTCATCCAGTTTCAGCATGGTGTTGTGAGAAGCTAGGCATAACAGAATAGGAAAGCTCACAGCTATTCAGAACAATTCAATTCGTGCCAGTTTGTAGTCTGATCACTGTCATCAATTAGAGTCAGCAGCACCACTGCCTTCACATTCAGCTGTGAGAAGTTTGACGTCAATATGCTGGGTATATCATTAATAATTACAGCTGACCTTTCCTAAATTCATCTTCAACACAGTCACAGAATGAGGAAGGCTCCTGGATTCCACGAGGAGACCTGGAATGTCAAGTTGTAAATATTAGAAATAAGCTGCATTTTTAAGTAAATGGAAAACATTGAGGACATTCCAGTAAGACCATAATAAGCCTGAATGTGTCTCCTAGACCTGCTCTTAATGTTATCAACTTGTTTTGATGAAAATAATGAAGCTAGGCTGTTGTGGTGCACACCTTTAATCCCAGCACTTGGGAGGCAGAGGCAGAGGCAGGCGGATTTCTGAGTTGGAGGCCAGCCTGGTCTACAGAATGAGTTCCAGGACAGCCAGGGCTACACAGAGAGACCCTGTCTCAAAAAAATGATGAAAAGGGAAAAAAGTGTGCATGCAGCTATAAAATAAACTACCTCCTGACCACTTATCATTCAGTATCTGTATGATGGGAATTTGGGTGAGTCATTTATCTTGATTATTTATGATCACCTTAAGTGAATTGATTTCAAACACCTCAACTTTGCTAACTAAAACAGACCATGTCAATCTATAAATAACAACAACAACAACAAAAACATATTCAAGTGTTCTTCCAGGATACTACCCAAAGGTGAAAACAGAAAAAAATCTTATAGCAGTTGCAAATACAGCAAGTTTTCTGTGATTTTGAAACTGTCATTGAGTTTATGGAGACCAATTCTCATATTGTTTGATTAAGCAAGTGGAGAAGTATGTAGTAACCATTTATTTGGACCTTGGTGTTTACTGGGCAGTATAGCCAAGACCTCTGACTGTATTATGCAATTTAAACCACAGCATGGAACTCTGGAAAGGATATCATTCTCCCTTTTTAGAGAAAAGTATATTTATGTGAGGAGTAACAATAAACTGATTTACTAAGATAAAACACAGATAGGTAAGTTTGAATCTTAGGGAGTCCATTACAGTGTAGACATTTGGAACTCTCATCTTCCTGCTCCCTGACCGTCTCAGAAGCCCTCTCAGCTCTCATACTTGAAAATTTACGTGAAAAGTAGACAGACCATAGACCTGAATTTTGTTTTGTTGCTCGCAGTCAAGTTATTATCTTATCCATTATATATTTTTTTCTTCTTCCTCCATATATTTCAAGTTCTCTTCGTAGCTTTCCCGTCCTCTTTTGCTCCCAAACATTCTACTCTGCTTTTAATCTTGATGCCTTTGCTTCAGCTGCATTCAGTTGGCAATCTCTCCTGAAATCTGTAGTGCTACAATGGTGCCACAGATCAGTTGACAGCTTTATGCAGAAATTTTATGTTTGGCAGGTTTTAATCTAGACAAGCCCGGAGGACATTTGTCATCTGCCAAGTGACGTTCTTACAGCATCTCTCCTCCCACATTCACAAGTGACATGCTGTGACCTTCCACACACCCACACTGCTGGGTGTACAGTTTCAACGAGATGCACATTCTACTGCCCTGGGGGCCATTGGTCATCGTGAAACTACAGTGACGGTTTTCAAATGTAATTTTTTTTTACTGTCTGTTACTTAAGTTATTTTTAAATATTTGTTTTCACTCTTCATTCACATCCCAAAGGCCTTGCCATGAGAACATCTGTAACTCATGTATCTGAATGGGTCTTAAGTAAAACTGAACCATGCAAAGAGAATAATTTATTTGTCATGTTAAGAATGAAGCTCTGTAGGTAGTATTTCTACATTTCTACTCCATGCTTTTTTCTTTTTTCTTTTTCCTTTTTTGGCAAGGTCTACATAGCCCTGGCTCCCCTGGAACTCACTATGTAGACCATATTGGCCTTGAAAATTACAGAAATGTACTCGCATCTTCCTCTCAGTGCTGCTGGTGTTGGAGTTAAAAGAATGTGACCTGAATCCCCTTTATTTTTTAAAGATTTATTAATTGATTTTATGTATATGAGTACTCTATTTCTGTCTCCAGACACACCAGAAGATGGCATTACAAATGATCCCATTACAAATGGTTGTGAACTACCATGTGGTTGGTGGAAACTGAACTCAGGACCTCTGGAAGAGCAGTCAGTGCTCTTAACTGCTGAGCCATCTCTCCAGCTCAACTTTATATTTTTAAATAGAGTTTCCTTGCATAATATATTAAAATACAACAAAATAAATATGTAGAAAAGGAACATTGATTTATTGTGATGGGCTTCAGATTTTAATTAGTATTTTATTCTGATTACATTATGCACATATACAGTGCATCTTTATATTTATTAAAAATAGATTCTTCTGCCATGCAATGCATCCTGAGCACTGTTGCCCCTCCTTCCATGACTCCCAGCTCCCCTCCGCTTACCTTCTCCCAGGATCACTCTTGCCTTATTTCCTCTTCAGAAAAGTACAGGCCTCCAAGTAACAAGAGCCAAACACGACAAATCGAGATGCAATAAGACAAGGTAAAAGCCCTTCTATCAAGACTTGACAAGGCAACCTAGGGGAAGGATAAGAGTCTCAAGAGCAGGCAAAAGATTCAGAGAAACACCTGCTCCCACTGTTGACTGAGAGTCCCATAAAACAACCAATCTAACAGCCAGAAGATCTATGCAGAGGGGTATGCCATGCATCGTGATTCCATGCAGAGGGGTATGCCATGCATCGTGATTCCATGCAGAGGGGTATGCCATGCTTCGTGATTCTATGCATCTTTCCTCCTTCTCCCACTTCTACTGATACCTCCCAATGTGTCTTTCTCCTACCTTTGTGTCCTTTAAAAGTTATTTTAGTCCAAAAATATGTTAAAAATTGTGTTACTTACCATCTACTGAAGGAAATTTCTCTGATGGGGCTGAACTAGTCTTTGACCCTCTAGCACATGTGTAAAAGATTTTTTTCCCATTTTATATGATACCACTTTGCTGTACCAGCTTTTTGCTTCATGACATCCCACTTATTTCTTGTTGCTTTTCATTCCCCTGTTATCCATGTCCTATTTAAAAAGTCCTTTCCAGTGGAGGGGAGTTCCAAACTATTCTTCCCCTTCTCTTTTGACAGATCCAGATACCTACAACTGGACAATGAACCAAGAGGGAGAGACTTTAGGGCTCTCAGATGTAAATGAGAAAATGTCATCAAACTCTTCCACTTTAGGTTCAGGAGTTTAGGTGGAGAGAGAAAGCTGAAAGAGTAAAAGAGCCAGAGGGGGTGGATGAGTTCAAGGAAAAGACATTTTCCACCAACTTCAGAACTGATAAATGTACAAACTCACAGAGACTGTGACAACACACCTAAGACCTGTATAGGTACAAACCACGCACAACACCAGAACTGAAAAGAAGAAGAGGATGCTAAGTCCTACCACTAACCAAAAAGTTTGCATCTGATACTGGGAAAGGGAAAGTCAGTTCTCTCCAATGGAGTGTGCCTGGGTATGTCAACCATTCTCAAGGGCAGTCCCAGGAGTAGTTGGTCAGCACAAAATGACCTTGTCGTTTTTCTGTGCAGTTTTGTTTTGTATTTTAATATTATTAATATTTTAGATTGTTTTTATTTTTTAACATTCTATTTTGCTTTTGTTTTGCTTTTTTACTGGAAAGAGAAGGAGGGAGGGAATGAGGGAGTGAGTGCAAGAGAGAATATCATGAATATCACGCATCGTTTCTAAGATAAAACATTTCTCAGCAATCTTTCTCACACATATATTTTTCTGACTCTTCTGTGATGTTTCCTGAGACTTAGGGTAGTAAAAATTGATATGTTCTATTAGGGCTTACTACCTGAGAGATACTTATTTAAAGCACTTTGACCAATTATGGATGGGTCTCCATTAATTTCTACCAAACTGACGTTTCTCCAAGCAAGGTTGGGAGCAGTGTAATTCAATGAACACAAAACAGATATTTTGAAGGCAATGTAATACCATAATCATTTAAGAAAACAGGAGTAGCTTCCCTGTAAGGACTCTTGAGACATCTTTAGGCATGAGAAATTTTTGTGTGCCCATCTGTTTGTTTTGATGGAATTAATTCTTAGATCCCATGAAAGTGGACTGTCTTCCCATTTCTTTTACGTGTAGGTTTCAATCAATTTATTTAATCAGTTTTATATAATTTTCATCTTAAACTGTTTTATCAATTTGGCTAAATTTATTTTATTAATTTTATTTTGCATCAAGTTCACATAAAAAGCTGTACAGAACATGAACCACCTGCAAATAACATGGAGGATCACAGGAATCCATCTGTCTTCACCTTGGTGGGTAGAAACCCTTTCTATGTGACCTTGCATCAAAATGGGTGCCTTTGGGAGCCCGAGTATTAGCAGAAGCCTAGGCCTGAACTGGAGCTGTGGCCTCAGCATGGGTTTGAGCTTTGGTTTTCAATTCTGTGACCCTTGGCCATGTAGCAACAAATCTGCTTCTCAAGCGTGTGGTGTGCAATTAAAGCAGGTTGTAGTTGGGGCCCTTTGGCGTTTTAGGTTTAAACACTGTAGGCTTCACAAGTGTCTTGGTGATAGCTACACATACATTCATTGCTTTCACATTGCTTATGTGCATCTTCTTCAGACCTTTTTGGTCGTACCTTTTAGCAAAGTTCATGTTCCTCAGTAACTTGGAGTTGATTCCCTTAAATAAATTAAATCTTCTTTTAAGATTTTAAGGATGCTATTTCTTTTCCAATTTTGAAACTGGTTGTATGTGGTATAGTTCTTGGACTTGGCTACATTTTCACTGTAATCCATGGCTCCCAAAGCAACTGGGACTTTACCAGAACAAACATCTGCGGCTGTAATAGTTCTTAATACCATCCTTAATTATTTCTATTGACCAGAATATCTGCACATTGAGAAAACTTTTCCATATTAATATCCTTTATATAAATTTCAAAGAATCTATCCATTTTGAGAGACAGTCAAATTAGCTGGCAGGTATTTCTCATGAAAATATTGAGCAATCTTTTGCAATTTTGTGCTATCAATCACAATGTCTTCCTCTTCATCTCTGAGTTTATTTGAATATTTCCTCTTTTATTTTGTAGCGCAGTGTTTGTCAATTTTGTTTATAGTTTAGAAGAGTTAGCACTTAGGTTTGTTAATGGATTTTACTACCTACATTCTCTATTTCACTTTTTGGTTTGTTTTTCTAGTAACTTGACACAAAGCAGCATGACGTCATTGTTTTTTTGGCATAGGTACTGAACAATCAACCTGAGTGCCATTGGTTGCATGTCTTTAAATTTGGTAAAGCACGTCTATACTGTCAATGTACTCAAGTATTTTGATATTTTCTTTCTTGATTGCTTCTTCAAACCATTGGGTTTGAACTGTGGGTTACTTAATTTACATTCATGTTTTATAGTTTCCAGTTTTCTTGCTAGTGATGTCTACTTTCTTATATTACAGTTTAGACTGGTTTTGTAACTTATCTGATTATATATTGGAGAATGTTCCATGTGGTAATGAAAAGAATGTGTGTTCTTGAGCGGTTGCATGTCATGTGCACAACTATTTGCTATGATTACTTTGAATAATCATGCTGTCCTTGTGCCACCCTCATTTACTTGTTGAGCTCCAACAAAACAAATATTTGACCTTTCGATGTTGTCCCAAGATTTCTGAGTTCCTGTGGGCTTCCTTCATTCTTTCTGATTAGTTTTCTTTTCTTCCTTTCCAAATGTGCATTTTCAAACAGCTTGTCTTTACATTCAGTATTCTTATTTCCATATGATTTAGCATGTTGAGGTAGGTATCTATCATGATTTCAGTTTTCATATTCTAAATATCTTAGTGATTTTTTTCCACTTTATTTATTTATTTATTTATTTATTTATTTATTTATTTATTCACCTTACATCCTGATTACAACCCCCCACCTCCTAGTTCCCCCTCACATAGTTCCTCCCTCAATGCCCCCTCCCTTTCTCCTCTGAGAAGGGGAAACCCCTGGCCTGGGCACCAACTCCTCTTGGCACATCAAGTTTCTGAAGGGTTAGGCACATCTTCTCCCTCTGAGGCCAGGCAAGGCAGCCCAGTTAGGGGAACAGGATCCAAAGAAAGACAGCAGAGCTAAGGTCAGCCCCTGTTCCAGTTGTTAGGGGACCCAAATCAAGACCAAGCTGCCCTTCTGTTACATATGAATGGGGGACCTAGGTGCAGTCTATGTACACTCTGGTTGGTGGTTCAGCTTCTGGTCATTCCCAAGCGTCCAGCTTATTCGATTTTGTTAGTCTTCTTATGGAATTCCTATCCCTCTGGGTCCCTCAATCCTTCCCACAACTCTTCTACAAGACTCCCTGAGCTCTGTCTAATGTTTGGCTATGGCTCTCTGCATCTGTTTTGGTCAGCTGCTGGGTGGACAAAGGACAGATATGCTAGGTGCCTATCTGCAAGCACAATAGTGTGGGGAGCCGCCCTCACATTCGCCATTACAAGATAGCGCTGATGTCCTGTGCTCTAACAAACAAACAAGGCAGCTGCGCATGTGCTGGGTAGATTTCCACTCCCTTGTGCCCTGCCTTTCCCGTGGCGTCATCTGGGGTGACAGCAGGCCGCCAATCAGAGGGTTACACGTCCTAGGCGGCGATCTTGCTCTATATAAGCTGAGGGATTTGGTTCTTCGCTCTCTTTTCCCCCTTCTCTTCTCTCTCTTCTCTTCTCCCCTCTCTTCTCTTCGCCCTTTGCCTGTTGGAAGCTTATGCTCTCCCTCTCAAGAGCATTAAAGCTTTGCTGCAGAAGGATCCTGTTTGTGTGCCGCGTCGTTTCTTGCTGGCGAGAAGGTAGCGCGGGACACAATAGAGTATCATTAATAGTGTTAGAGACTGGTAATTGCTTGGGACGGGGCTCAAGTTTTACACTTTAATTTTTAAATTAATTCCATCCCCCTGTTAGTTTTTAAAAATATTTGTTAGTCTTTTCCTAAAGAAAGTTTCCTTTGAAACTTTAATGTTTCCTTTGAGCAATGGTTTAAAATCTTTATTATGTATTTGTTACAGTTTGGGTGTTTTCAGGCAATGCTTTTAATCATTAAGGGAGGGAATAAATGATTTTTCCAAGTATATTTATTTAATTCTTGATAAGTAATCTGATCTTAATGTGGAAGGAATAATCCAATCCTCTTGATCATGTTTGCATGTCCCTATTCTAAACAGGCCATTTGTTCCATGCTTTTTCTTTTCCTCTGTGCCTGTAATTCCTTCTGCTTTCATTGACATGATAAAACTACTGATGTGTTATGGTTTGAGCACTAAAGAATTACTCAAGCCCAGGTATGTCTGAAATCTAAAGTTGGATTGTAACTCAACATGACTCAGGGAGTGCCTGGAAGTGTAGTCCAAACTTCTTGGCACTACAGTGGAACAGGTACCTATTGTTGAGTAATATTGTCTGTCTTTAGAATGTCCACGCTGATCAATGAGGTACTGGGATAAGATTGTGCCCTATACTGACTAATGTGCACTTCTTAATGCTGGAGTCAACTCATGGCCCAAAGAGGCTTCAACCAGTCTCCGGTTATGTTTAGCTGAATGAATATGATAAATTAGGTATGGATTTTTCTACTTGGCAGTGGGGTTGGTTGTTCCTGAGGTTAAACACAGAAGCACTAATCAGGAGATGGAAGTTTTCTGATGTGTTCAGTATGAGGTTTCACTGAATTTCAAGTCACAGTTTTGTGATATCTACCTTCTCGTACCTCCAATGAATGCAGTATTGCTCTGTTTCCCAAAGTTCGAGTGGTGTTGATGAAAACAGTTTGTTTATTTGGTTTGACACAGTGCTGATGCTAGGCTAGGTCATGTGTGCATCTCTTCAAGGTCCTGGAGTGCTTATTTATGGATAGAAATAGGCCTATCATATTTGATGGAGGGTAGGAAGGCAAAAAAATGTGAGCCTGAGGCATACTATACAGGTTTCTACTTGACACTTGTGCCAGTGTAGAGACTAAATCTGCAAACCCTGACTAGGTAACACTTATGCTACCCAAGTTTGAGAATGTTTGGGATAGTTATTCGGCCACAAATCTGACACTAAAGTAGGTTCTAACAGAGGCCACAACTAGAGATACTGGTACAATCTCAGGATGGGGTGGATCTTCAAGAATTTTCTAAAGCATAGCATGATGTAGGCTGAAAGTCAAGTCTAGGTACTGACATTATATGCAGGTTCCATTTATGCTGCATCACAGAGACTGAATGTACATGAGCAGTAGTATGGATCTAAAGATTACTTATGCCTAATACTTGGTCTCATCACAGCAGACACACTTCTCAGCCCCAAGACAAAGTCAGTACTAACTTTGCAAACCCTTCCCTATCAGTGCAGTCTTGTCTCTTCTGTGATAAATGGGAAAATGGTTGAAGGAAGAAGGCAGGCTCTTGTCCAATTCAGTTCCAAGGCTGTTGGTGAGTACTTCTGTGAAAAGCAGTGGTAGAGCTCTGCTTGGTACTGTGCGTCTCTGCGACAGGCCTACTACATTTCATACATAGGAATTGAGCTTCATTCCCCTACACCTTTACCAAGTAGAAGATATCCCTGTGCACCTTGGTTGGAGTTGAAAGAGGAGCAATTTTTTCCTTCTTGTTTTCTGTGCTGCTGTCATAGTAAAATCCCCCAGTGAAGAGGATTCACTCTAAAGTGTAGATGCCAAAGATAAAAGTCTTGATGTGCTTGGTTAATTGGTACATCTGTCTAGCCCGATTTCTTCTTAATTATTTTGGATATGTTTAGCATCCCTCTTACCTGTTACTAATTGAATATCTGCATCACTGCTGTCATTGAGCTTACAGATACAGTAATGCAATCATTTCCTAGTTTGAGGTCAACTTAGCCATTTGATATGAGGCTTTTATAGGATAATTCTGAGGCTGTGGGAGAACAAGCACATATCTAATAGAATCCTACAGCATGTGCTAAGATAGACAGATTCTACTTTTCTAGCCAGAAATAATATTGCTTTATCTCTGCATTGCCTTTTTTGCAAATTCTATGGAACAATCTCTTTTAGCATATCTTTTCATCTCAAATCTCTAGAAAGAACAATATAAACTCACTGAAAATATTCATAAGTGCCAGATAAGCAGGGAATACAAGAGGAAATAAAGTACTACAACTTGTAAGGGACAGAAAATGGATTTTTTAATTTTAAAATTAAGGGAATTATCACCTATGTATATAACCATACTTAATGAAAAAATAGTCCATGAGTTTGAAATACATCAAGGAGGGGTGGAGTAAAGGGAAGGAAGACATAATGTAATTATATGATTATCTCTATAATATACAAAATAATTTTTAAATTATGGAAATTATTTGCTAAACATATTCTATTGATCTTGTAAATTGAATATTTATGAGTGCCCTCCAAGGCAGCACTTCTTTTCTGTCCAATGCGTGCATAATGACACTTTACTACGGTACTTTCTGGGGTCAAAGAAAGTCTCTGGAGGAGCTGAGATTAGAATCCAAGCAGGGAGACCCAGACATGTTCCTAGTGAGATGTCCATGCTCTTTTTTCCCCCTCATACATAAGAAAACAAAAAAGGTATTCTAACTTGAGTAATTTTTATCTAAGAACATGGTAGAATAATTGATGAATACTAATATTTAGAAATAAGTTTCCTTCATCATTGTTTGAGCTCTACAGTAAGGTCATGAAAGATAGTAAAAGCGATAATCTTACATTCAGGTTTCCATAATAGAGCAACTTTGTTTAATATGGTACATTGGCCATGACTAATGAACCATTACTGATGCTATTATTTGTTATTTAAAGGTATGATTTTTCCTTAAATTGTACAGCATTACTTTAAATAAATTTAAATAAATTAAGTAAAAGCAAATATGTATTTTATAGTGACACTGATTAATTGTGTTTATATGCATAATAATCTTATCTTTCCACAGTGAGGTTTTAGTGAAAGAAATTTAATATGAAAGCGTTTATCTTTCAAGTTCATAGAAACTATCACACTGCACACTTTACCAGCATTTAGCCATATGAAATGTTTAACTTGTTATAACATATTATAATGTATAATTGCTTTACTAATTTACAAGTGGAAGTTAATTTACAATAAACTTCTGCGGTGCACCAAGACATAGTTTATAACTTAGGATCCTGACAAGAGCACATGGTAGAAGATCTCCAATTTAAGACATTGGGTCTTTGCATTAGGGACTCTGAGCTGACAGATACCAGAATAGCATGGCTGAGAGCCTTACCTAGTTCCATAACCAGACAAAAGCAGAAAGTACTGTGGAGCACCTATGTAGAGTAACTTTTATGACACACCCCCACTATTTTCCTTTCAGGAGTTATTGCTTAATTCTCTTATGTGATAGTGTAATTTTTAGAGACTGTAAGGACAAAAACACTTGCACCAAGGCTCTTAATTGTAATTATGGGGGAATCATTAAACTTTTCTTTTCCTTACAGGAAGAATTGGAATAATCCCGTTGATTATAGTTTGTTGATAGAAATATGATAATTTGAAAATTACCTGCTGTAGAGAAAAGGCTGATAATAATAACAGCAATAACAGCCACCAAAGTTAGAGTTCAAAATCATTGTGCATTTACCAGAGGATGGCGTGGCAGATAAGTTTTAAATCAATTGAATCTTATTTCACTTTTCCGTCACATTTGGGCTTTTTCTTTGCATTCACTTGCAGAGCAATTTTATTATAATATATGCAGTGAATATACCTCATTATAAGCATTATTACAGCAATGTATAATTGTTGCTGTATGGCAATGTAATAAGGAATGATAATAGTATACTTGGAATAAATGTTAGATGCGTTTATAAGTAATTTATTTGCAAATTCCTTGTAAAATTTTTCTCCTTCTGGGCTTATATTTATTAATTCCTTGATATTATTATCTTTTTCTTCCACAGCATCCACTGATAGTATTCTTCTCTCATGGACAGAATTGTATCTCCACCAAAATTTAGTGGAGAGCATACACTATCAACTTAACTCTATTTGATAGTTGGCGCCATTAAGAATAGTTAGGTAAAATGAGGCATCAAAGTGGCCCTCTGATCTAGTAAGGCTGTAAGAAGAAGCTTATAAGAAGAGCTATAGACAAGAAAAGGCCATGTGAAAAGACAGTGGAGTTGAGTTGTCTTCAATGCAGAAAAGACAACCCAGCAGAATTTTACTTAATTTTTTCTCATTTATTACATACAGACTGCAGTTTCCCAACTCTTCCATCCCCCAGTCTTTCATCCCACCTTCTCTTTCCCTTGGATTCAACCCCCTTCATCTCCCCTCAGAAAAGAGCAGGCCTTCCAGGGACATCAACTAAATATAGCATAACAACCTGCGAATAAGACCAGGCGCATATTTTCACATCAAGTCTGGATGAGGCATCCCAGTAGAAGAAAAAGGTTCTCAAATGCAGGCAAAAGATCCAAAGACAGACCCTGCTCCCACTGTTAGGAATCCTACAAGACCCCTGAGATACACAACAGATATATATAACACACACACACACACACACACACACACACACACACACACACATGGGTTCTCTGATCTCTGTGAACATACTTGAGTCATGGTCAGTTGATCCTGTGAGCTGTATTCTTATGGTATCCTTGACCCTTTGCCTCCTCTAATTCTTTGTCTCACTCCTCTGTAGGTCTCCTCAATATTAGCTCTGACTAATATTTGACTGTGGGACTCTGTGTCTGTGCCCATCAGTTGCTGGATGAAATGTGTCTGATGTCTGTGATGACAATTGTGCAAGGCTCCTGTCTCAGCACATCCTATAGGTCAGATGTTTTATGGTTGGGTTTTTGTCCCAATGTGTCTCAAGGCTTCCACTTGAGGCCTTGCCTGAGAAGCCAGCTTTTGAAACTGAGAAAAATGTATCTGTATTGTTTAAGTGGGCATTCTTTTCTACATGTTATATTATGGTACCCAGAAGAAGCTAAGATACAATCTCTGCTCTTCATTCAATTTAACACTCACACCATCCATACAATCATTTCAGGGCAGCTCTAACTTACCTGCTCTTTACCTGCCTCACTGGACTAAAAGGAGAAATACAAGACAAATCTAGTGTTTCTTATCGTCTTAGGCTTTCCATTGCTGTGAAGAGACACCACGACCAAATCAACACTTATAAAAGCGAACATTTAATTTGGGTTGGCTTACAGTTTCAGAAGTTTAGTCCATTATTATCATGGCAGAAAGCATGGCAGCAGGCAGGCAGACTTGGTACAGGAGGAACAAGAGTTCTGCATCTTGATCTAAAGAAGGCCAGGAAGAAATTGTGTTCCTCAAGGTAGCTAGGAGGAAGCTCCCTCCTACACTCGGTGGGGCTTGCGCATAGGACCTCAAAGCCCAACCCATGTTGACACATTTCCTCCAACAAGGCCACACCTATTTCAACGAGGCCAAACCTTGTAATTGTGTCATTCTCTGTGGGCCAATCATTCAAACACATGAGTCTATGCAGGCAAACCCTTTCAAACCAACAGACTATCTATTGATCATCATTAGAGTGAATATAACTAGAGAAAAAAGGCATACACCTGACATTTAGTTCATGATCACACAAGTCAAATGAACTTAGGAGCTTCCCAGGAGTACCATATTTCCAGTGAGGTCACTCTCCTCTTCCTAGTGTTGTTCTATCTCTCTCCTTGATCCTTCAACATCCCTCTGCTCTTTTCTTTCAGTGTTTATACTAATCACCCTGCACCCAACGATGATCAGCAGGAAACAGAAGTATTTCACCTTGCGTGTGTTCACATGTGCTGACATGTTCTGTACCCAGGGATTTTGCCTCCTTCATGATTGTGCAAAGAGACCATAGCCTCTGCTTTCACGTTTATTCCATTGCCTCCTACACATGTCTTAATAATCCCCCTCTTCCAACACAGCACAAACAGTGTCACTGTGCTAAGCACACAACTCCAGCACTACATACATCTGCTCCAGACAGTGTCACATGCTAGTTTCTCAGTATATAACTCCAGTGTTATCTTTTCCTTTTTTCTTAGAAAACATTTCTGGACATTGCTTTGCCTTACAGCTGTGACCTATTTTTACTTAATCTAGACATAATTTTAGTACCACTTACCTAAAAACATCTGCAAAATATTATGACTGAATTTGTGTGTGTGTGTGTGTGTTCTGCTAAATGTAATTGAAATGGAAAATAAACGAAACAAAGCATTGTTATTTCTCTAAAAAAAAAAAAAAGGGAAAAAATCAGCAAAAGCATGTGGATATTTGGAGCACTGGATGGGGCACAATTAGTTTGAAAGAGTGATGGGGTGCAATCTCACAGAATTGTAAATAATAACACCCCAAATTCATTAACTCCACTTCTGAAATCATCTTCCAAGGTAAAAATGACACACGCACCAAGATTTGAAATGGACAAATAATTGCAATCATGTAAAAGGCATAACAATTTAATTATGTATTAAATTAAATGCTCACCACTCAAAAGATAGAAAATATTACTGCAAAATAGAAAGATGGGGGACAACACCTAGAAAATATTACTGCAAATTATTTATAAATATATATAATATAAATGTACAGCAAATATATTGGAGAATTAACATGAATGTGAGATAGTTGTTTCCTTAGGTAACAGAAAAGGAAATAGTTCTGAAGGAGACGAGAGGTAAATTTCTAAGGCAAGCTTCACAGTAGAGAGCTAATGGCTGGGATTGTAAATCTGAACAAGAGAATGGCTTAGGACAACATAGGCACTATGGGAAAACAAACTACCATTCTGTTTCTAAATAGTCACGGCAACAAACTGCGTCCTATGTGTTTGCTTTTGCATCTATGCATTGGTTTGATCTTAGCCTTCATCTGAACATGCCCATATACACAACTCAGAGAGAAAACCAAATACAACAAAATATCAACTATATGACTTGTACATGATAGGAATGTACTATGTACATTTTCTCCTAATGTGTTTTCAAACTATATTTTAAAGGAAAAAGTTTAGGATAAAGGGAAGTAAACATATTCAGTAAATAGAAAATAAATGTTCCATAACGTTTGTGGAAATTACTATTTTTAAGAGGTCTCATTTACTGAAGCTGACATAGATATTTCAATGTTATGACTTCACAGTATTGCACCTTATCTCATAAGTAATATGAGCACAAAGGACATTTTTATGTAGATGAGATGACAGAGAGTCATCAATAATTTCAAGAATAAGAACCTCTATGTGGCAGTAGAATAGAGTTGACTTGAGAACACAATATGTCCTCTTGACTTCTGTAAGAGCATCCCTCCATCTACACCAGGATGTGGTTTCATACCACCTCTTACAAATAAATATCTGTAGCTACTATTAATGCTATTAAAAGATTATGTATTTTAATATGTATTCTAACTTTATCAATACTTACTTTAGAAATATACATAAATAATTTTTATTTGTTAATAATTAATTAATTATTTTACTTATTCATTTTACATCTAGCTCACTGCCCTCTCCCTATTACCCACCCCCCTACACACACACACACACACACACACACACACACACACACACACACACACGCACACATGATCCTTCCCTCACCCTTCTCCTCTGCATATCCATCCCCCATCCTGGCACTTCAAGTCTCTATGAGGCTAGGTGCTTCCTCTCCTACTAAGCCCAACTAAGGCAGCCCAGCTAGAAGACCATATTCTAAGGATAGGCAACAGCTTTTGGGATAGCCCTCACTCCAGTTTTCCTGGACCCACATGAAGAACAAGCTGCACCTCTGGTCCGTGCATGTTCTTTGGTTGGTGGTTCAGTCTCTGAGAGCCCCAAGGGTCCAGGTTAGTTGATTCTTTTAATCTTCCTGTGGAGTTCCTATCCCTTCAGAGCCTGCAATCTTTCCTCCTATTCTTCCACAAGAGTCCCCAAGCTCCAATCACTGTATGGTTGTGGGTGTCCATATCTGTGAGTCAGTTGCTGGGTGGAACCTCTCAGAGGACAGCCCTGCTAGACTTCTGTCTGCAAGAACAACAGAGTATCATTAAAAATGTCAGGTATTGCTGCTTGCCCATAGGATCAGCCTCAAGTTGGGCTGGTTTTTGGTTGGCCGTTCCCTTATTCTCTGCTCCACTCTCAATCCCTGCATTTCTTGTAGACAAGATAAATTTGGGGCCAAAATATTGTGGGTGTGTTGGTGTCCTTTTCATTCCACTTGGGTTCCTGCTTGACCACAGGAGGCAATCTCCTCAGGCTCTATAGCTCCAATGCTGTGAATCACAGGTACAATACCCCCCATTGATTCTTAGGCACCTCCCCTATCTCAGGTCTCAGTCTCTTCCTGCAGATTTCCCCTACATATTCCCAGTCAACTACAGAGATTTCCAGTCATTCCCAGGGCCATACTGCCATCACCCCTTCCCCTTCCTATACAGAACACCCTTCCTCTCCTTACCACCTCTCTGACCCAATTCCCTCCTTCCATCTCCCTTCCACTACCATCGCATTCCCCCTTCCAAGTGAGACTCAAATATCCTTGCTTGTGCTCTCCTTTCTCCTTGGGTCTATGGAGTATAGCACGGGTATTTTGTATTTTACGAGTAATATCCACTTATAAGTGAATATACAACATGCTTTTCCTTTGGGGACTGGGCTAGCTCACTCATGGGGATATTCTCAAGATACACCCATTTTCCTGCAAAATTCATGATGTCTTTGTTTTTCCTAGCTGAATAGTATTCCATTATATAGATATAAAGGAGTATGATTCACATTGTGAATAGGTTGACTTAATTAAACTAATCAACAGATCTATTAACTGAGGTAGTTATGTATTTGTGTGTACTCGAATTAACATTTAACTATGTATTTGCATGACAAATATTATTATGCTGTAAAGATATATCTAGGATATATTTATCACATGTGACTTGAACTTTGGACCTTTTGGCCAATATCTCTCCATTTTCTGTGCTGACATTATCCAGCATCTGGATTATTTCAGTTAATATAGTGCTTCCTCATTGATCATGCTGTTACAAACATCTGAATAAATTGTGCATGTTCATACCACAGTCTCTTGTCCATTCATTCATCAATGGATACCTAGGCCAACTCATGTCTTGATTATTGTAAAAAGGGCTGATGAAATACATGAAATACAGGTAGTTACAGAGGTAACTACCTCTCTATTGTTAATATTTCCATTAAATTTGATAATATGTCCTTAATAAGGGTTGCAGGGTCATAATAGCCACAACTATGTCACATAAAATTATTAGTAAGCCTTATCTTTGGTCCATATCATCAGACATTATTTTAAATAAACATAATAAAGGTTGTGAATTGATAATATTGAATAAAAATTTCCCTCTGAATACAGGCATCCAGCAATTTTTTCTAGACAGTTTAGGCATATCTTTTGTTTATTCAAAATTTGTATTAATTTATTTTGTAGAGGGGGCATGTGTGTTTAAGTTTGGGTACCACAGAGTTCATGGAGGTCAGAGGACTACCAGCAGAAATTAGTGCACTCCCTCACACAGGATCAGTATATCAAATTTGGTAACAAGCATCTTTACCTGCTAAGCTAAAAAATCAGCACATGCTTGTATGTGTGTGTGTGTGTGTGTGTGAGTGTGTGTGTGTTTGCCAAATTCTTTATATCTTTTTTATATATTATTTTATATATTATATATTAAAAATATATTTTTAATATATTTATTTATATCTTTCACCCTTATTTCAACTGGATTATTCTTTTTTATTGGATATTTTTTATTTACATTTCAGATGTTATTCCCCTTTCTCATCTCCCCCAGAAACTCCCTATCCCTTCCCCCCCTCCTGCTCCTATGAGGGTGTTCTTCTACCCACCCACTCACTCTTGCCTTCTTGCCCTCAAATTCCCCTACATTGGGTCATCCATTGAGCCTTCACAGGACCAAGGGCCTTTCCTTGCATTGATGCCTGACAAGGCCACCAAATACTCACAGGAGCAAATACATAGACAAAGTGTAGAGCAGAGACTAAAGGAAAAGCCATCCAGAGATTGTCCCATCCCATATAAAGTCACCAAACCCAGACACTATTGCATATGCTAACAAGTGCTTGCTTTCAGGAGCCAGATATAGCTGTCTCCTGAGAGGCTCTGCCAGAATCTGACAAATACAGAGGTGGATGCTCACAGCCAAGCTTTGGACTGAGCACAGAGTCCACAACTGGATTATTCTTAATAATTTTTTGCCTTTGCAATCTTTAAGTTTCTTATATTTGTTGGATATTAACTCTCCTCCCACCCTAACTGTTGGTTTCCCTTTCTGTTGTTTGCTTTGCTATGTAGGACCATTTATTTCACTTTGATGTAGTGACTCCTGTTTCTGTTTCTGTTGTCTATGCTTCTGCTCTCTATACCCCTCCAACTCTCCCATCCCCATCTCTGCTCAAAATCATGTACAGATGTCCAAAATATCATTGTATCAATGTAAAGATGAAGCTTTTACTTAGGAGTTCCTTTTAGTACAAACTTTTATTGTTTTAGGCTTTACAAGCATATTGATTCCACGTTTTGTTGATTTATCTATAGAAGTGAAACAGTCACATCTTATCCCCCTGAATCTGAAGAATGAGCTTTCTCAGCAGCATTTCTGGAGACTGTCCTGTTCTCACTGGGCATTTTTGGGACACTCTTCAAAGATTGGCTGTGGAATGCAAATTTCCTCCAGATTATTTCTCGCTTCCTCTATATATGCAGTTTACTTACTCTGCCTGTGTACTATAACATGAAACTTGGGTGGATGGTACTACAAGCCTTGTGCTTTCTACTCAAAATTAATTTTAATGTCTAGATCTTTATATATTTTTAAATTAAAATATATGATGAAAACCAGCAGAACTGTTTGTAAAGAATTGCATTGAATTTGTAAAACACCTTAAATAAGGCAAGCATTTCATGGCATTAATTTTTATAATCCGAAACCACTGGTTATCTTTTGTTTATCTTGTGTCTTTAATTTGCTTCATTAATATGTGTAATTCTTCACCTTTCCCATAAGTGTTTCTTTTCTGGTCGTTTACTGAATGGGCAATTGCTCATTTATTTCCTTTTCAAATAATTCATTGTTCATGACTAGAAAAATGACCGATTTTAGTGTGTTCATTTTTGTACTATATATCTTTACTGACTGGTAGATTTTAAGCCTATAAGGCATTCCAAATATATAATAGTTTCATTTGTAGAAAGAGATAATTTTGTTTGTCTGTATATGAGGGAGTATAATTTTTCATATCCTGATTTAGATGCTGCATATAAATTTGGTCTGTTTACCTGAAAATTTAGCCAAAATATAAGGAAGAACTATGATTCTATACCTTGTGAGACATTGTGAAATATTATCTTAGGAAAATGAGGAGAGTGATTTATCTTATTTCTGAGGTGAAAATATAGCCAGCCAATGGCACCTCAACAATATTAGAAGAACTAATGTTGTATATTATTTGACTTGTACAGTTTGAAGATTTTGAAGTCATTTTCCTATGTGCTCTGCCTTTGTCTGCCTAATATTATGTTACTAAGGAAAATATTATTAATGAAAACATAATTATCAAGTGTGGTTTTTACACATATAAAGTCTATGATATATGTATCCAGCCATATTGGCTTTGAAAATTGACAAATTCACCAAGCAAACAGGGTACACTAATTTTATATAGCAAGACTGTAATTGTTATACAATAAAATTTAATTAATCCAAGATATACTTTTATAATTATCTTTGTTCTATCAGTTTCATAATAAAGAATTTCTAATAGTGTGTAATAATTGAGAGTCATTTATTAAATGAAGATTGTAACATGTTTTATTTAAAACATTTTTAATTTAGTGACCAGTGATGATTCATTTTTAGTAATAGTTGCTTAGACCTCAATTCAAACATATAAAATATTAGAAAGGAATGTACCTTGTGGAATTTGATCTGTTGTGACAAGGTACATTTCAGATATAGACAACAATGTGAACAGAATATATATATATATATATATATATATATATATATATATATATATATACCATCTTTTGCTCTGTATGCTTCTCAGATCTAACCCTAAACAAACTCTGTCCATAAGTCAAGCAGTAATAGTAGATGGGGAACTGAATCATTTAACAACATGTGATGGCTGACAGGTACTCAGTTACGAAGGTTCTGAGGTGTAGTTGGACTCCATATTTAGAAAACAACTATTATTTTTATTCTGTCCATTACTGGTGTTTGTGGGTAAAACAATTGCCATGCTCTTATAAAATTGAACGTAGAAAGCATACCCTTTTGTTTCAACTTTGGACAATGTCAAAAAAATGTAAAAACACCTTCTTCACCCTCTGATAGTATTTGTATAATAACCCAAAGTATGCCATCAGATCAGGGAATTATGGTATACTCAAATTAATCCTGTTACATAAACAAATTTCTGAGTTGGTGGCTGTATTGTTTTGTTGTTGTCGCTGTTGCTTTAAATTTCATTTAATTATTTTATCTATCTATCTATCTATCTATCTATCTATCTATCTATCTATCTATCTCATTTACATCCCAAATGTTTCCATCCCTCCCAGTCCCTTCTCCAGGAATTCTTCATCACATCCCATCACCCCTTTGCCTCTGAGAGTGTACTCCCCACTTCCGTAGAATCCCCCTTCCCTGGGGCATCAATTCTCTACAGAATTAGGTGTATCCTCTCCCACTGAGGCCAGACAAGGCAGTCCTCTAATACATATGTGCCAGGGGGCTCAGACCAGCCCTTCTATGCTCTTTGGTTGGTGGCTTAGTCTCTGGGAGCTCCCAGGGGTCCAGGTCAGTTGACACAGTTGTTCTTCCTATGGGGTTGCCATCCCCTTCAGCTCCTTCAATCCTTCCCATAACTCTTCAATAGGGGTCACAAACTCATCCCAATGGTTGACTGTAAATCTACATCTCTTAGTCAGCTGCTGGTAGAGCCTCTCAAGAGGGCAGTCATGCTAGTCTCCTATATGCAACTACAACATAGCATCAGTAATAGTCTCAGAGTTTGGCAACTGCCCTTGGAATGGATCCCAAGATGGGCTGGTCACTGGATGGCCTTTCCTTCAGTTTCTGTCCCATTTCTGTTCCCAAATATCTTTTAGAAAAGAACAGTTCTGGGTCAGAAATTTTGAAGATGGGTTGGTGACCCTTTCCCTCTACTGAGGGCCCTCTCTATCTGCTGGAGGTGGACTGTTCAGGTTCCATCTCTCCACTGTTAGGCATTTTGGTCAAGGTCACCCACGTTAAGTTTTTCCACATCCCAGGTCTCTGGGAATTTCTAGAGGTTCCCCCAACTCCAGCCCCATACTTGTGTGGCAGCTGCATATTTCCACTCATTCTATTGACCCTCTGGGCTTCTCTCCTGTCTCCCACCCATACCTGATCCTGCCACCTATTTCCATCCCTCTCCTCTTTCCTACATAGGGTCTACATCATGTCTTCATTTTTTATATAGCTAATATTCCATTGTATAAATGAACCACATTTTCTGAATCCATTCTTCAGCTGAGGGACATATGGGTTGCTTACAGTTTCTGGCTAATAAAAATAAGGCTGCTATGAACATAGTGGAGCATGTGTCCTTGTAGTGTGGTGGAGCATCTTTTGGATATATGCCCAGGAATAGTATAGCTGGGTCTTTGGATAGAAATATTTCCAATTTTCTGAGGAACTGCCAGATTGATTCCAGAGTGGTTGTACCAGCTTGCAGTCCCACCAGCAATGGAGGAGTGTTCATCTTTCTCCACATCCTCACCAGCATCTTCTGTCAGCTGTGGTTTTGATCTTAGCCCTTCTGATTGGTGTGAGGTGCAATTTCAGGGTCATTTTGATTTGCACTTCCCTGATTACTAAGGATGTTGAACATTTCTTTAAGTGCTTTTGGCCATTTGAGATTTCTCAGTTGAGAATACTGTTTAGCTCTGTATTCCACTTTTTAAATTGTGATATTTGCTGTTTTGGAGTCTAAATTCTTTAGTTCTTTATATATTTTAGATATTAACCCTCTATTGGATAGAGGGTTAGTGAAGATCATTCCACAATCTGTAAGTTGCCATTTCTCCAATTGACAGAGTCTCTTGCATTATAGAAGCTTTAAAGTTTCATGAGGTCCCATTTATTAATAGTTTATCTTAGAGCCTGAGCCATTGGTGTTCCGTTCAGGAAAATTTCCCTTGTCAATGTGTTCCCAGACTATTTCACACTTTTTCTTCTATTAGATTCAGTGTATCTTGTTTTATGTTGAGGTTCTTGATCTACTTGAACTTGAGTTTTGTGCAAGATGATACTTGTGGATCAATTTGCATTCTCCTTCATACAGACCACCATCGTTTATTAAAGATTCTTTCATTTTTCTACTGAGTGGTTTTGACTTCTTTGTCAAGATCAAGTGACCTTAGTTATGTGAGTTTATTTCTGTGTGTTCAATTCTATTCTATTTATCAGTCAGTCTCTGTACCAGCACCATGTGTTTTTTATCACTATTGCTCTGTATTACAGCTTGAGATCAGGGATCGTGATTCCCCCAGAAATTCTTTTATTGTTGAGAGTTGTTTTAGCTATATCCTGAATTTTTGCTTTTCCATATGAAGTTGAGAATTTCTCTTTCTATGTCTGTGAAAAATTGTGTTAGAATTTTGATAGGAATTGCACTAAATCTATAGATTGCTTTTGGTAAGATGGACTTTTTCCACTATACTAATTCTACCTACCCATGAGCATGGGAGATCTTTCCATTTTCTGATGTTTTCTTTGATTTCTTTCTTCAGGGACTTTAAGTTCTTGTCATATAGATATTTTACTTTCTTGGTTAGAGTTAAACTAAGATAATTGATATTATTTGTAGCTAATGTGAAGGGTGTTCTTTCCCTAATTTCATTTTGAGTCTGTTTATCACTTGTATATAGGAAGGCTAATGATTTGAATTAATTTTATATCCAGCCACTTTGCTCAGTTGTAGGAGTTCTCTGGGAGAATACTGGGGATCATTTATGTATGCTGTCATATCCATGCAGAGTGATACCTTCCTTTCCAATTTGTAATCCACTTGATCTGCTTTTGTTATCTAATTGCTCTAGCTAGAATTTCAAGTCCTTTATTGAGTAGATTGGGAGTTTTATTTTGTATTATAAACCAGTGTAGAAGGCATATGTAGAGAAAGAAAGGAACAAAGACATTTTTAAACAAAGATCTCTGCTGTGACTTGATAGTATTCAATTTAAGGAGATTGATTCTACTGTTGCACACTATCCATGAAAGCATCTGTTTAGCATCAATTTGGTACATTTACTAGGTGGATCAACAGGTGAAAACATTTTTGATTTTTCAATCAGGTTCACTAAGACAGTGTGCCACATGGGAGAATTACCATTATGGTTTATAGTAAATGCCATCAAAATATATTACAAGCATGATTACTTCTCAAAAATTTTATTTGTTTTCCCAAGCTCTGAGCTTTTGGCACATCTCTCCTCTTCTGGTCTTTTGGAGAACTGGTATTGAGAATACTGATCCATAGGGTAAGCAGAACTACTTCAGCAAATGCAGAACATTTAATCACTGTAAAAGATTAGCTGTATCTGTTTGTCCAGTCTTATTCGTTTCTCCAATTCACCACATGATTCTTGTCATCTGCTTTCACAGCGTGGTTTACAGATGTTCTTGCCAGAGTTCTAGCTCAAACAAAGTTTCTGGAAGATTTGTTGCACTCAGATACCATGTGAGTAATCTTTTGTGATTCATAATCTGTATCTCTGACAACAGAACAAATTAATTAGTGATCATTAAGCAGATAAAAGCAAACTTGCAACTATATTGAGAGAATCTTCTAAACTGTGATGTAATCAATAAATACAGTTGTTTTCATTGGTGAGTCTAGAGCTCACAAAACTCTTATTTTTTAAAGTTATTATTTATCAGTTTGATTGTTGTGCATGAACTTGAGCTATTTGCACTCTCACAACGTTCTTAACCAAGCAATAGAAATCATTTTTTGTACTTGGATGACATTTTTTTTTACAGTGATATACAAGGATTTAGAGAAAATACACTAGATCATAACATATTTATAAGAACATAAATTGCTTAAGAAGGATCATTTGGACACTGTCATAAAATGGCTTATTAGGTTAAGTGATTGTTACAATAAAGATACTGTCTTCCTTTTCCTGTGTGGATAGAAATATTTTTAAATACATTGTATTCTGTCTGCCATAAAGAAGTATTGGAAAGGAACACTCTGAAAATTTGCAAGGCTCAATGTCACCATGAAAAGCCTGTTTTTCTTCTTTGTGTTGAGACAAATAGATATGTGAAGGGGTAATGAAGCTTCTGGGATATATTACCATTACAGTGTCATACTATGCTCCATACTATTGCTTCCCCAAGTTACAAATGCATTTGGTACCTATTATTAAAATTGTCTCATCACTTACGGTATTTTAAAATATGTTGATTCTATAATCTGGGAAAAGAGACCACCAATCTTGCTATAATTAGGTCAAATACTTACAGAAATTAATGAGAAGTCATAAAACTCTTCTCATTGGCATATAAATAAGTGAACTTTCTCCAGATGTTTATATCTTGTCTTTAAATAATGGAAGTTGGCAACTTTTCTCTTAAATCTTTTGATTGTTTAAAAGTAAGACTGACAGAAGCCTGATATAGCTATCTCCTGAGAGGCTCTGCCAGTGCTTGACAAATACAGAGGCAGATGCTCACAGCCAACCATTGAACTGATCACAGAGTCCCTAATGGAGGAGTTAGAGAAAGGACTGAAGGAGCTGAAGGAGTTTGCAGCCCCATAGGAAGAACAACAATATCAACCAACCAGAGCTCCCAGGGTCTAAACCACCAACCAAGGAGTACATGTGGGGGGACCCATGACTCCAATCATATATGCTACAGAGGATGACCTTATTGGGCATCAATGGGAGAAGAGGCCCTTGGTCCCGAGAAGGCTCCATGCCACAGTGTAGGGAAGTGTGAGGGCAGGGAGGAAGGAGTGGGTGGGTGAGTGGGGGTACACCCTCATAGAATCAGGAGGGGGGAAGGGATAGTGGGCTTCTGGAGGGGAGATCGGGAAATAGAACAACATTTAAAATATAAATAAAATATTCAATAAAAATAAATGAAGACTGATGTTGCATAATCCAAAGGTTAGAGTTTTTGAATCCTGGGAGTCAATTTCTGAAAATGATTTCTCAAAGTTTATGGCTAACCAAACATATTCAAAGTAGCACAGAATTTATTTACACAGATTTCTTCATGTTATATGTATTGTATCTTGGAAGAAACATGAAAATTATAGAAGATAACTTTGTAGCAGTCTGCAATTATTTTAGAGACAAACTTCCCACAGGAAGCTTATGAGCATCATATGCATTTGAACAGATTTTCTCAGATCTAGGCTTACCACAACAGGGACAGGAATAGGGTGTGGGATCATAATAAACATGGTATGTGTGTCGTTAGTTTTATATAGTTTTAATTAGTACAAAGTCTCTTTATTGTTTAGATTCTCTGAGTTGCTTTGCATGTAGTTTGAAATGTATATTTGCTTAAATTTTAAGTCTGTGGAATAAAGTTTTATATATTTTATGGTCCTACTTATAAATACACACACACATATTACAAATTCATGACATTGCTCACATATCTTAAGTTTTTAGATGTAAGATTCTGAGAGTTTTCAAATTTCTACACATCCTTAAAAATTAAATCAACTGAATATAAGGACATGTACATAGTTTAAATACATCTTATTTGAAGATCAAATTTTCTGATTTTCATGAGGGGTGTAAATTCACATTCATTGTATTTATTTCATTTAAGAATGTTTTCTGAAATAAATTTCTTACTTTTTAATTTTGTTATTTTCTAGTTTTGGTAATTGAATATATTTCTTTTCTATTATATCTCCACTAATGTGGTATTTTTATCATGTGTATTTTTCCATTATCATCACTGTCTTATCATACTTATATTTCAAAACTGTTTTGAAGGAAAACTCATGGAATATATTTTTCACTGACTTTTATTTCTCTTTTCTAGTAAGATGATTCTGTTATATTACTTTATTCTCTAAATGAAGGTAATTATAAAACAATATGATTTTGAGTCTCTGTACTATATCTCCATTGAACTGAGTGGTACAAAATCTTTAACATATTTTATACATCTCTGTTTTTATTTTTATCGATATACTCATATATATGGACCTAATTTCACCATAACAATTATTGATTACATTATTTATCCTGATCATCTTTCCAGATTTTGTTCCAGATATCATTTGTCAATCTCAATCCAGATAGCAATCTAATATTCAGAAAGATTACTGAGAAACCATCTACATTGAATATATCACATTGGACTATTGTGGGTACAGGGTGCTTACACCATACTATTCTTTTCCATTAAGATCTACAAGTATTGCTCTTTTAGATTTTAATGTTTTTCAGATAGTAACCTAAAACAATGGTTTGATATTTTTAAATTTAATCTTCATGCATGGAAGTGGTACACATCTTTCCAGTATAAGGATAAGTGCTGCATCTAACTTTATTTTGCAGTTGTTTACACAAGGAAATCTTGTCTGTTGGCTCTTATTCCATCTTGATTAAAAGTTACGATGATATCCTTTGCAATATGCAGATTCCCTGCAAGTTCCAATAATTTTGTGTGTTACATATTGCCAGCTGGTGTTAGAAACATAACTTCTACAACATTACTTCTTAAAAAGGAGGTTAGTATATACAGGGATACCTATTAGTGACAGATACTCTGTGAAAATTTACAGTATAGTCCTTAAAGAGATCAGGAAAAGGGAAGGTAGAAAGCAATAAGAAGACAAGTTACATAAAACCTCTGATTTTCTCCCTACTAAGGTGAGGTTGTAAGGGAAGGAACATAAGCCTATGTAAATAGAGAGTCAGAGTCATATAAAAAGGCTCATAAAATTATGATGCACAATGAAAGAAAACTCAATTTTTCTAGAAATCACATTAGTGAAAATTAGACTTCCAAGCCTATAATGGAAAACCTTTAAAAGAATGGTAACATTTATTATTAATTTTTAATCTTAGGGCTTGAGCTATTGGTGTTCTGTTCAGAAATTTGTCTCCTGTGCCAATGAGTTCAAGTAGTTCCCTACATTCTCTTCTATTAGATTTAGTGTGTCTTGCTTTATGTTGAGGTCTTTGATCCACTTGGAATTGTGTTTCGTACAGGGTGATAGATATGGGACTATTTTCATTCTTCTACTACTTGCAGACATTAAGTTAGACCAGCACCATTTGTTGAAGATGATTTCCATTTTTCTTTGTATGGTTTTGGCTCCTTTGTCAAAAATCAAGTGTTTGTATGTGTGTAAATTTACTTGTGGGTCTTATATTCTATTCCACTAATCAACCTGTCTTTTTTATACTAATACCATGCATTTTTACTTACTATTGCTCTGTAGTATAGCTTGAAATAGGGGATGGTGATACCTCCAGAAGTTCTTTTATTGTCCAGGATTGTATTAGGTATTATGGATTTTTTTGTTTGTTTGTTTTTCCATACAAAGTTGAGACTTGCTCTTTCAAGGTCTGTAAAAGAATTGTGTTGGAATTTTGATGGAAACTGCATTGAATCTATGAATTGCTTTTGGTAAAAATAGCCATTTTTGCTGTTAATCCTACCAATCCATGGGAAATGGAGATCTTTTCATTTTCTGATATCTTCAATTTTTTCTAAAGAAACTTGAATGTCTTGTCATACAGGTCTTTACTTAGTTAGATTTACACCAAGATATTTTATATTATTTGTGGCTACTGTGAAGGGAATTGTTTCCCTGATTTCTTTCACAGCCTATTTATCATTTGTATAAAGGAGGACTACTGACTTTTTTTTAAAGATTTATTTATTTTACAGGAGTACACTGTTGCTGTCTTCAGACACACCAGAAAAGGACATCAGATCCCATTATAGATGGTTGTGAGCCACCATATGGTTGCTGGGAATTGAACTCAGGACCTCTGTTAGAGCAGTGAGTACACTTAACCATTTCTCCAGCCCAACTACTGATTTCTTTCCTTTCTTTCTTTCTTTCTTTCTTTCTTTCTTTCTTTCTTTCTTTCTTTCTTTCTTTCTTTCTTTCTTTCTTTCTTTCTTTCNATATATATATATATATATATATATATATATATATATATATATATATAGTAGAATTTTTGGTGTAGCTTTTGTATACTATCATAGCAACTAGTAATACTTTGACTTCTTCCTATCCAATTTGTATCCACTGATCTCCTTTTATTGTATTATTACTCCAGCTAGACAATCAAGTACTATATTGAATGGATAGGAAGAGAGTGGGAAAATTTGTCTTGTCCCTAATTTTAGTGGAAATGTTATGTTTCTCTCCATTTAATTTAATGTTGACTATTGGCTTTCTGCATATTGCTTTTATTATATTTAGGTATGCACCTTGATCCATGATCTTTCTAGGAGTTTAACATGAAGACATATTGGACTTTTCAAAGACCTTTTCAGCTTTCTGAACATGGATTTTTTTTTCTTTACTCTGATTATATGGTGGATTACATTGTTTGTTGATGGATTTTCATATATTGACCCATCCCTGAATCCTGGGGATGAAGTCTGCTTCATCATGATACATGAAGATCATGGTACATGAGCTTTGTGAGGTGTTCTTGGATCTTATTGAGTATTTTTATATCAATGTTCATAACAGAAATTGGTCTGAAAATTTCTTTCTTTTTTGAGTATTTGCGTGGTTTAGGTATCAGGCTGACTGTGACCAAAAAGAATGAGTTAACCAGTATTCTTTCTGTTTCTATTTGTAGAATAGTTTGAGGAGTATTGGTATTAACTATTATTTGATTGCCTGATTTAAACCATCTGGCCCTTGGCTTATTTTGATGGGGAGATTTTTAATGAAAGCTTCTATTTCTTTAGGGGTTATAGGACTATTTAAATAGTTTGCCCAATTCTAAATTCATTTTGGTTACAGGATTCTATTGAGAAAATTATCTAATTGTTTAGTAATAGGTGAGACCTTATGAAACTGCAAAGCTTTTCCAAGACCAAGAACAACATCATTATGTCAAAATGGCAGCATATACAATAGGAAAATTTCTTCACCTACCCTATATATGACAGAAGAATAACATCCACAATATATAAACAACTCAAGAAATTAGATATCAACAAACCAAGTAACATAGTTGAAAACTAGAGTACAGATCTGAGCAGAGAGTTCTCAACAGAGGAATCTCTAATGGCTAAGAAACTCTTCAATGTTCAATTCCCTCCTCATCAGGGGAATATAATTCAAAATGACTCTTAGATTCCATCTAATACCCATAAGAAAATCTAAGATCAAAATCCCAAGTGACATGAGAGCACATGCTAGTGAGGATATGGATCAAGGGCAACACTTCTCTATTGCTAGTGGGAATGCAAATTTGTACAACCACTTTGGAAATCAGTTTTGTGATTTCTCAGAAAATTGGGAATAGTTCTGTCCCAGGACCCAGCTATGCCACTTCTGGGAATAGATCCCAAAGGTTCCACACTATTCCACTGGAACACTTGCTCAACTGTGATCATACCAGCTATATTTGTAATAGCCATAAACAGCCAACAACATAGATGTCCATCAATGAAGAGTAGATAAACAAAATTGTGGTAATCAACACAATGGAATACTACTCGGCTATTAAAAACAAAGACATCATGAAATTTGCTGGCAAATGAATGGAACTAGAAAATATCCGAGTGAGGTAATACAGACCCAAAAAGATGTGCATGGTATGTACTCACTGTATTTTGTGTCCATAGAGACAAAGAAGCAGTGATGAGAAGGGCTCAAGAGATGATATGTGAATCTCCCTCAGAAGGGAAAACAAAATAATCATCAGAGGTAGATGAAGAGAGAACACTTGGTGGTAGAAGGGGTGAGTAAGGAAAATGTGTTAGGGATCAGGTCTGCTAGGCAGGGGTGCAGAGGTCTAGGATTAAGTGGAAATTTTGGGAGGGACATCTCCAGGTTTAACTGGAGGCCTGGGACTACAAAAGCTACAGGGATTCAACGGGGGTGCCCTTAGCTGAAAGTCTTACCAGAGGTGGATATAGAGACTGAAACCAGAAAGGACTTCAAGTGGAGGGAGAGGGACATCAACTCCCCATACACACACACAACTTTCAACCCCAAATCCCCAAATTTATGCTGGCTGTAAGGTGTACAGTGATAGCGATGAAACAGAGACCGAGGAAAAAGCCAACCAACAGCTGGCCCAACTTAAGATCCATCCCGTGTGAGAGAGCCAAACCCCGACACTATTAATGATATTCTTCTATGCTTTCAGACAGGAACCTAGCATAACTGTCTTATGAGATGTTTCATCTAGAGGTAGATGGAAACAGATATGGAGACCCCACAGCCAAACATCAGATGGAACTAAGGGAGTGTGATGGAAGAGTGTGGAAAAGAAGTCACTGAGCTGGAGGGGTCAAGGAGACTACAAGCAGACCTACAGTGTCAACTAACCTGGGCTCAGGGGGCCTCACAGAGACTGAACCACTAACCAAAGAGCATGCAGGGCCTGAATCTAGGCCCCTTACACATTTGTAGCAGATGTGCAGCTTGGTTTTCATGTGGCTCTCCTAACAATTAGAGCTGGAGCTCCCTCTGACTCTGTTGCCTGCCATTGGATCCTGTTCTCCTACCTGGACAGACTGTTTGGGCATCAGTGGTAGAGGATGTGCCTACTACTGTATGTCCCAGGATGGAGTGGTACCTATGGGGTCTTTCTATTCTCAAAGGCAAAGGGGAGAAGGTAATGGGGTGACAGATTTAAAAGCAGGAGTATGCTAGGAAGGAGGCTACAATTGGAATGTAAAGTGAATAAAAAATAAAATATTGGGAAAAAAAGGACTAGTAACGAATGTCGAAGGGGTACAAATCAGTGTTGATTTTCTGAACTTCTAAATGAAGTTCAAGTTAACACAACTACTTTAAAGATAATGTAAAATGTCTACTGTACATAAAGTTATATATGGAAATTCTATGTGTAATTCATTGCTGAACATTTTCCCTAAATAATGTCTTACACCAAAAGATAAGGGTAACTAAGAATATTAATAGCAGCACTCTTTGCAGTATCAAAAAAAGTTTTTAAAAAATGAGAGAATCAAAGATAAATAAAATATACTAGTGTGACTCAGTTTAAAATAAATTTGGTATAGTCTCATAATCTAAGTATAGATTGAAAATGTATGAATGGTGACAATTCATAAATTACACTTAATTGACCTAACTCTACAGGTTAGAATGTAATAATAATACTACTAGGAACTGACATTTTAATCTTCGTGATCAAGTAGCTGGCTGGGAGCTTCGAATCACTTGCCTCTCTTCAGAATTCACTTATCTCTCTTCAGAGATAGCACTCTGTCACACATCACTAGTCAGGGAGAAAATAAAAATTCAGATTTCAAGGTATGATTGTCTATTACTTTCACACTATTGTAAAAATGACAAATTCAATATTAAGTAATGGAAGTTATAAATCAAGGAAGTGCTTGGATTTTGTCTCTTATAGCAAAATACTTTATAAAAGTGAAAATGAATGTTAGCAGCATCTACAGAATGTGGATTCCTCTCTCAACTTGTTAGTGTATATACCTTATCAATACAGAATTCTAGGTGCAAGCATCCCTCTGCTAGAGTTAGGTTGAGTGTCTTGGAAAATTAAGATGCAAATGTTTCCAGAGAGTCAATAATGATTGGATTGGGAAATTGTGTGAGGCTACTCTACAATTAGATGCAAAGCATGTAGGATGTTCTCAGGCAGACTCTAATTTCCTCTAGTAGTATCTCTGCTAAAGACTGCCCTCTACAATGTCACAGGAGATGTGCTCCAAATTAAGGTTCAGACACTTCTATGCATTTTCTCCACCTTCTACAATATGATGGCTCCACCTATCGCCTTTCCTTTAGACTGGGCTAGAAATAACAGAATTTTCTTTAAAATAGCTTGCTTATTTCTAGGTTCTATATACAAAAGACATTTCATCTCCAGGATTCTCAAATCTTCAGAAGATTTTCTTCGGTCTCCAGCACCAAACCATATTGAGTGTTGAGTGACAGGGGACCATGCTTTCATCAGAGTTATCTTATTTCCATGTTTGCAATTGTATGACTCAATTTAATTAGAGATCATGCTGAGAATAAGTCATTAAAGTTCCTTAAAATATTAGAAAAAGCATTTTGAGTCCTATGAAGTCTTAGGAGGAGTTATGTTTATGGTATGAATGTCATTTAAGAAGTGGGCTCTGTTAAATGCCTTCTGTTCTGATGATAGTCCCACATTTTTTTTTTTTTTTGCTATGTACTCTCAGCAGTACCCACCACACAGTGGCACTGAAGTGAACTTCACTGTCCAACTATGCACAATTCTACAAGCCAGACCTTTACCTAATAATTGAAACATTATCAATTTATTCCATCTTGAATAACCACTGGAGAGTTAGCTTTAATATCAGACATACATATGTACTTTACCTATAATAGTATGTTCTACCCAGATCATTCTATTGACTATATATTTCATTAAATTAAACAAAATAAATAAAATATCTGAAAGTACAAATATCCTTTCAAAACAATTCTAAAATTACACAGAAAGGATTTATGCTGCCTACATACTAAGGTTAAATCTGTTTTTTTCATTACTCAGTGATATTAGAGTTGTTAAAGGAATAAGCCAAAACATTTTTGAGAAGGAACACCCACTGGCATTAGCAAATCCAAATCTACCCTTGAAATTTCAAATCAAGCAAGTGAAAATAATAATCCAGATGAATTGGCAAACAGGAATTAGTCAGTATGTCTGCTTTTACCATTGTTGCCTATCAATATTTTCAATCTTCTACATAATTTACATCACAAATGTCCTTTTAAAAGTACTTTTGAAAATTAACCCTATATATGTGAACAAAATAGATTTCTGAATGGAAGACATTTTATGAAAGATAAACAAAGTACTACTTTGAGTTTGGGTTATATAGAATACTTCATTCTGAAAGGCCTTCACACTTTTAATATACTGTGTTGATAAATAACAGTTTTTTAATATAGAAGTACATTTTAACACAGGACCCAGAGTCTGCCTCATCTGACTACACATGGAGGCAGGGTTTTAACACATCCACACCCACACCCATATTCTATTCCATGCTAAGCATCACATCACAGCACAGTGAAGGTGATGATGCAAGCATCAATAATTTTAGAATTTCCCACATAGCACAAGCATACAATGAAGTCTGAGAACTATTGATTTTTATAACTCATGTCTAATGAATGGTATTTTATTTGTTTCCTATTGTCACTGATAGTCTAGTTTCAAATTATAATAGATTTTTTAATGAATTGGTTGGAGGAAGGAAAAGTCAACATTTCCCCCCCAAAGTTCCATAAATTAGTCTAAATGAAGTTGGATCTGAATACTGTTGCCCTTTGTGATAGCTGAGAATACAGTCATATTTATATCTTAGATAACAAAGCTCAACTAAAACACCAGAGGAAACTCATACTTGTGTCCTTTCCATGCAATAACAGCAGTAAATTATTTTAGTTAAGTTTAACTTTTAAGTTAAAGTATAATTACATCACTTCTCCTCTTTTCTTCCTCGGCCCTTCACTTCCAAATGGATAGCTTCTCTTTCTATGTTACATAAACAAATATTGTGGAGCTTTAAATGAGAATGACACCCCCAGGCTCCTATGTTTTGTTACCTGATGCCTAGCTGGTGGAACTGTTTGGGAAGGACTCAGGGGTGTGGGCCTGGAGGAGGTCTGCCACTGTAGGTAGGCTTTGGAGTTTCAAGTCTCCCACTATCTTGGAGTTGTTCTTTCTTTTTTACTGCTTGCAGTTTGAAATGTGTGTTACTACCTCTTGCTATAACCACCTCCTTCCTGCCTGTTGTCTCTGCTTCCCTGCCTCAGACTATGAAATTATAAGGTCCAAATAAACTTTCCTTTATAAATTGCTTTGGTCCTTGTGTCTTATCACAGTAATAGAAAGCAACTAGTACAAAAGCTGTAACAGGGAGTGAGCTAATTCTCTTACAGACCTGATTGTGTGGTTTTCTTGGAGGAATATGGAAGAAGTTTGTAGCTTAATGGGACATCTTAGTAGGATCCTGGAAGACCATAGTGCTCAGGGCTCAGCGGATTATGAAGGACCAACTTAAGAGATTTGAAAGGGGAGAAACACTAGCTATTCAGCTAGACAATATTCTTATAATATTTTGGCAAAGGGTGTGACTGCTTTTTTTCCTGCCTTCCAAAAAACTTATGTAAATTTTGAAAATTTGGGCCAATTTCTTTGGTGAAGGAGACTTCAAGAGAGCCTAATGTAGACTCTGTTTTGTGGTTATTAGTAATCATTGTTATGAATGTCCCAATGTAGACTCTGCTATGTAATTATTCGTTTTTATGAGTGTCTACAGTGAAAAGAGATCAAGTGAGGTCAAAAGAAATTCAAAATGTACAATTTCAAGAGAAAAGGAGCACTGGGAAATTTAATGTTGCCACAAAAAATTTGGTGAGACAGTGTGTAGAATCAGCAAGAGGGACAAGTCTGTTGAATGGAAAATACAGACATGTGGCTCTCTAAGCCCCTGATATTAGAGATGGAGCTATAGCTCTTGGGGTATTTAGGTCTTTTTATAATCCAGTATTTTCTCACTATTGCCCTTTTAGAATGGATATGAATATTTGGTGCCGTCGTGTGTTGGAAGTAGGCAATTTTGCTCTCTGATTTTTTTCAGGTGATTGGAGTTAAGAGATTCCTTGGATTCTCCAAGTCATTTTGAAAGTTGGATTTTTGCAATGTTAAGACTCAAGAGATTTGGGATACTTTGAAGTCAGACAAAATCCCTTTCACATTATGATGTGGTCAAAAGTCTATTGGTGCTTGGGAGCGGTGTGTGGTGATTTGAATACAAATGTTCTCCCAATAGGTTCTTATATTTGAACACTCAGTACTCAGTTATTGGAGCTGTTTCAAAAGCATTAGCAGGTCCAACATTGCTGGAAGAAGAATACTACTTAAGAAAGACTTTAAGATTTCAAAATGAGCTCTTTATGTCTCCGGCCGTCATCCGTGCATCTGCAATGGATGGTCCTTCGGAACTGCTCCAGTTTCTTTTTCTTTTTCTTTTTTTTTCCCTCCTTTTTTTTTCTTTTTTTCTTTTTTATTTATTATTTTCTTTATTTACATTTCAAATGCTATCCCGAAAGTTCCCTATACCCCACCCCCGCCCCTGCTCCCCTACCCACCCACTCCCACTACTTGGCCCTGGCAGTCCCCTGTGCTGGGCCCTATAAAGTTTACAAGACCAAGGGGCCTCTCTTCCCAATGATGGCTGATTAGGCCATCTTCTGCTACATATGCAGCTAGAGACTTGATCAAGAGAAATAAGATCAAGAACCACCCTCTGACTGTTCCACATCCCATACCTCCTCTCTACCCGCGTCTCCACATAGATGTCCCCATTCTCCCACCCCACCTGACCTCTAAACTCCCTGAATTAACTAAGACCTAAAAAGACATGCATACTATGTACTCACTAATAAATGGATATTAGGAAAAAAATACAGAATACCCAAGATACAGTCCACAGAACTCAAAAAGATCAATAACCTGAAGAGCCCAAGTGAGAACTACTCAGTCCCACATGGGAGAGAGAAGAAAGTAATCACAAGTGAGGAGGGAGGGAGGGACCTGGGATGGAAAGTGAAGGGGAGATGGAGGAGAGAGGGGAACCTGATTTGGTATTGGGTGAGGTAAAATGACTGAAGCCCTGAGGGCATGCAGAAAGAATGTAAACAGGTAAACTCAGGAAATAGGAGGTTGGGGCGCACGCGCGCGCGGGGGGGGGGGGGTTGTTCCTCCAAAATGGATCAGCAATCTGGGAGGTGAGAGACTCTCAGGACTCAAAGGGAGGGACCTTAGATTTCCTTCTGTTAAGTGGGCTTGAAGTCCACATAGAGAGCAGCTGGTTACCACCACTATATGGATGCCACTGTTTTACCATTACTGGCATCTTTTCCATGCTTGTTATTGTGGTGTACAGATGTTGTATCTGGGTAAGACTATTAATCGCATCCTTCTTTTGGTACCTTTCATAGTACTTTGTAGAATGATGGAAACTAGACACAGGGAAGAGAATTTCTGGGCAGACCCAATTCAAATAATCGGTGTTGGGAACCCAGAGAGTGCTGTGTCTTTAATAATAAAGTCTTATCTTCAACTTCTGAGCAGTACCCAGAAGCTGTGTAAATAGCCTATTTAGTTTTCTTGGAGTTATTTAAACTACTTTGAACAATCACTTGAAAGGAAGTTTCTTGTGACTGGCATTGGGGTTTTGTTAGTTTATGGTTTTTGTTTTTGTTTTTTGTTTTTTTTTTTGGAAAATACCATGAGACCAAGTGGCATAACTTTATTTAAGACAGACAGACAGACAGATAGACAGACACAACCCCCACCCCCCACCCCCCCACACACTGTAGAACTTTAGGTAAATATAAAATTTTGTGATCTCTTGAAGAATTATAAATCATCCTTGATTTTATGCATCTCTCCTCCATCTTTCTATATTATTTTCAAGTATTTCCACATTATTAGCTCCTATAGTCACATTGCTGGAATTAAAATTTTAAAAATAGACATTCTGTGGAAACATAAATATAAATTTCAAATCAGTACAAGGGCAGATATCACAAGTTAAAGGTGGATTGTTGTGAGACAGAAAATTGATTTTGCTGAGGCTGATGGATACTCATGATTATGAAACATTTCTTTATTTATTGCATTAGTTCTTATTGTTTCCCGGAAGTTAAAAGTTAATAATGAAACACTGAGAAAACTGTAAGGCCTAATACTATTCCACAAGCATGGGATTTAGTGGGTAGAAATTTGAAGTTAGCTAAAGCTATTAGCTTTCTTACTATGAGCGACATTACCATAGAAATTTGACTTTAGGACAGCTAAAAACTTAAGCATAATAAAACCTGATGGAGGCTGGAGGGATAGCCAGAGGTTTAAGAGCATTAATCGCTCTTCCAGAAGGCCTGAGTTCAATTCCCAGTAACCACATGGTTGCTCACAACCATGTGTAATGGGATCTGGTGCCCTCTACTAGTGTGTCTGAAAACAGCAACAGTGTGCTCATATACAATAAATAAATAAGTAAATAAGTAAATAAGTAAACAAATAAATATTTTTTAAAGAACCATCATTAAAAATAAGGTTTGAAATATTAAAAACAAATAAAATCTGATGGAACACAGTGCCTTCCAAATTTTACATAATAGTTTATAATACAAAATATGACTCATATTATTCATGAATACTTCAGAATTGTGCCATAATGAGTCAAAGAACCAGACATAAATAGTAAGTAAGAAAGTAATTATTTTGTAGTGGACTCTAAAATACTAAGAGATTGATGCTCTGTTACAAACATTCAGAAACTTCCTTTCCTTTGATGGTGCTTCTATGGACCAGTATACTTGATGAACAAGGATGAACTTTTCTGCCAAACTCATGGGCTCTTCATGTCAGGGACTGTTCTGAGGAGCAGATTACTTATTTCTTACTATATATTTATATTTCTTGCTAATATGTTTATTAAAACATTTAAATTAAAAAATGCTTGCCAGGTGGTAGTGACACATACATTTATTTGATCCCAGCACTTTGGAGGCTAAGGCAGGTAGATCTTGGAGTTTGAGGCCGTCCTGGTCTACAAAGCAAGTGCTAGAACAACCAAGGCTATAAAGAGAAACCCTGTCTCAAAAAACAAAAACAAAAATTCTTATGAATATAACATTACATTAATAAGGTAAAACCAATAGCAACAAAGGTTGACTTAGCATTGAAATTATATAATTAAATTACAATGATTTTCTGAGCCTTGGAAAAATGAAGTTGTTAGTTGTTAAAGATTTGAGATGTGTGCTTTGGTACATATTAGCAATGTTTTAAGAAAAAAACATGAACCGTATAGATTTCTTGAATCATTTTATGGCAGGTGATGTTATATCCTAACTGAATACACAGAGTACTAAAACACATGCAATATTTCTTTCTATCTACACACAGTGTTAGAAGCTTCTGGATCTAAAATGTAATGATCTTGTTTGATCATTATTGAGAAATGATTTACTAAGAAAGCAAATGTTATGATTAGAATTAGAAAAATGCCCCCCTCCCCCACCATGGGCTCAGATGTTTGAAAACTTGGTATCTCTTTTGTGAAACTCTTTTAGGAAAAATTAGTAGGTATGCTTTTGTTGGGATAGGTTTGCCACTAGAGTGGGATTTGAGATGTCAGTTTCAGTCTTGCTTTGTCTGACTCCAACTTGTGGATCAGTATATAAGCTTTAAGCTACTTCTGATGAGGCATGCTTGCCTATCTGCTACTATGCTCCCTATCATAATGGCTGTGGACCAACCCTCTGAAACCAGAAGCAAACCCCTAGTTGAATACTTTCTTTAATAAGTTGTCTTGGTTATGATGTCTCTTCACAACAATAGAAAAGCAACTAAGAGATCAAACATGCAAATGTATGATGTAAATACACCACTTATGTGCTTAGAATATGTTTTTATTTCATTCAAAGGTAGTTCCTTTTGCTTAAGGAGCTGAAGGGGTTGGCAGTCCCATTGGAGGAGCATCAATATGAACTAACCAGTACTCCCAGAGCTCCCTGTAACTAAACCGCCAAACAAAGCAAACACATGGTGGGATTCATGGCTCTAGCCGCATATGTAGCAGAGGATGGCCTAGTTGATCATCAATGGGAGAAGAGGCCCTAGGTTCTGTGCAGGTTCTATGCCCCAGTATAGGGGGATGTCAAGGCCTGGAAGCAGGAATGGGTTGGTTGGTGAGCAGGGGGATGGAATAGGGGATTTTTCAGAGGGGAAATCAGGAAAGGGGGTAATATTTGAAATGTAAATAAAGAAAATATCTAATAAAAAAAGAAAAGAAAATGAAAAAAGCATTTTTCCCAAATAGTTTGCATGATGACTAAATAACATGTAATGAATTAAGTGTTTGAAAATACTTTATAATATCTTAATAAAAATGGCTTAAAAGCCACTGAAAAATATTAACTTTGTAACCGTAAGTATGTGGTCGACCATTTTTATACAGTAAGTGGTCAATGGGACAATCACAGCATCAAACAAGAATTCAGTGTGGAATGACCAAGTCTTAAGTGGGAGTTGGTAAGAGTTCTTTAGTTTGACATCTTTACCTACTTCTTCATAGTATAGTAATTTGATATAAGCACAGTGTTTTAACAGTGTGCAATACCAAACCCACTCAGAAGGTAAAGATTAAAGAAATAACATTGGAGCCCAATTGATATACCTGGACTGACATTTCCTTTTAGTTTTCAGCCAATTAATTTTATGAGCATTATGTAAAAGTAAACCAGAGTCACTGGTTCCATACAGTAACCTTGTAGTAAATGTGGACCCCTATAAAATCCTTCTCTAGTTCAGTACCTTGCCTGAGTGCTTCATCCTGTCTCCACATTCCTCTTCATTGGGTGGGTACGTGTACTCAGTTTGTGACACTCAATCTGCTGAGCTAAACAAAAACTCTAACAAAATATTCTGCCTGTTGAGAGTACTGTTGATAGCTACAGAGCTGATGATGAGTAAGAAGATTAAATGATGCTTGTCTTCAGATTGGAGCGTAAATTGTGAACACTTGCTAGAACTGTGTATGTAGTGTGAGAGTTCCCAGAAACAAAAGTAAAATCTTATAGCATTTTTTTCAGATTTCATCTGCTAACTGAGGAAGACTCAGTAGAGACGCATGACCTGACAATGAGAAATCAGGCTTAGAATAAGGTGATAATTTTCCAGTCAATTTTATTCCGATTGAGTCCTTCTTTCAAATAGAAATGTATCATTTCTAAAATGAGAAAACCCAGGCTAAATTATCTTGCTGGCCAGTCAGAAAAAATGCAAGTTTGTTATCAACCAGGAATACAAGAATTCAGAAATCAGAGGATCTCCAAGAGATGAGGCACTTTGCAAATCTGCAAACATCATCACATACTTCAACATCCTGGTAGCATTCCAAGCAAGGTCAAGGTAGGACAGCAACTAGAGAAGAGGGCAGGATCCCATACCTTTTAGAAACAGCGACTCAAACAAAAAGTTCAGATACCACATAGTGAAAAGTACTTATGGAAAATAAAGCTCAATTCAGTGTGCTAAAATGAGATTTTTATTGTTGGGAAAAATAGCAAAGCAAGGTTTCTAATTTTTGTTTTGAAAATTTCATAGATAATAGTGTGCTTATATTATTTCCACCCACCCTTCACTCTCCACTTCTTTCTGTGCCCCCTTTCTTTCAAGTCATTTAGATTTGATTTTAACTTATTCATGTGTTTCATATACACAAAATAATATTATTGATTAAAACTAACATTACTCATGTGACATGAGACATTTTAAAAAAATAAAAAAAGCATTCTGTAACAACCAGTCCTCATTTGCTTTATAACATCAACTTTTGAAAATTCATGAAGTGAAATCTATTTGAGCTTATATGTCATATCATACCAGTGTTAAGTAATCTAACATACCTAAATCAGTTTACAATTAGTGTTTAAGAACAATTAATGATATTAAAAGCTAACTTGTCTATGCTTTTGCACACATGAGAGCAGGCCTGTCACTCAGCACTTTTCTGGATCTCTGGGCTGGCTTTTTATCTACTTTTCTGTGTTTGCTTTTTATCTCCCAACCACAGTTTTGATCCCTTGAGCAGGGTGGCATAAAAAGAAAATCAGAACGAACATTCTGTTGGAATAAGAGCAAGATGGAACAGAGACTACATACTTTTTAGATTTTTTTGGAACATTTTGTATTCTGGAATCTTTTTTTTAAATTTATTAATTAATTAACATCACAAGTGCTGTCCCTTCCCTGTCCTCCTCTCACAGAGTCTCTACTCCATCAACCCCAATCCTGGCACAGCAGGGTTAGTCACATCCTCTCCCACTGAGGGCAGACAAGGCAACCCTGTTGGGGAAGGGATTCCACAGTCTGCCTATACAGCTTTAGGGATAGCCCCTGCTCCAGTTCTTGGGAGTCCCACATGGACACTGCTCTTCATGTCTTCTACATATGTGCCTTGGGCCTTGGTCCAGCCCGTGTATGAGCTTTGCTTGGTGGCTCATACTTTGCATGTGCTTTTCCTCTGTAAATGTTCTCTGAGAGCTTAGACCAAAGGAAAGAAGATGCCTACAGTTTTCTTTCCTCTTTCCTTCCCTCACTGACGTCACCATAGACCCCTGTACCTTTTATATTTTATTTTATTTTATTTAGATATTTATTTAAAGAAGGTAGACAATGAAGGGACTGGGGAGTTGACTCTGCTGATAAATGACCTGTGCAAACCCTTGGACCTGAACTAAGACCCAATCCCCCATGAAAAGCTGCTTATTGTCCTGTGTGTCTTCCTGACTACTGCTCAAGAGACAAAGACAAATGGATTCCTGAAACTCTCTAGACAGCCAGTCAAGATACTTGGTGAGCTTTGGAAGCTGGCAATATGCCTTATTTCGAAAATTATGAGCAGAGTAGTAGAAACATCCACCCCGCATTAACATTTAACATCCACCTGTATGTGCCAGATATGTACATACGTGTACACATACACACACACACACACAGAGAGAGAGAGAGAGAGAGAGAGAGAGAGAGAG
>NC_034599.1:78964941-79030266 GCF_900095145.1 Mus pahari
AGAGAGAGAGAGAGAGAGAGAGAGAGAGAGAGAGAGAGAGAGAGGTGCTTCACACATGCAGAAATATACATAGAAAAGAAATTTATAACTTAGATGCTTACTATGAACTGAATGAAACCATACCTCAGGTACCTTATTGGGAAATTTGGTGATGTGAGACTCTCCATGAAATCTGTTTATGTCAGTAAATAAACTGCAAACTAAGGAACAAAAGCATCCTGTGATTTTCATGCAAGAGACAAATGCATTCTTTTGCTATTGAAGACTATACAAAAAAAAAAGTAATGTCATGGTCTCTAGATCAGTGGTGGTCAGTGGTTATTTTAAATGTGAGTTAAAATCTGATTCTGTCTACTGAACTGTTGTCCAAAAAGGCAGATGGGAGAAGTCTGACTACGTTGTCCTCACTCCGTGGGTGAGGAAAAGGCACAGTCTCGGCTCTCAGCCAAACTACCAGAGACAGGCTTTGACTCTTGGTTACCACAGACGCTGCTGGGCACCATGGAAGAGCTGGTTCTGGGATTCTTGGGCTGCATGGAGCCCAGGGACATCAGGTTCTCACTCTCGGACATCCCAGATGTCGTGGAAGAGCTGGGGTGGGGACGCTCTGGCAGACTCTGGCCTAGGGGTTAAGGGGAAAGGGGCAGGATGAGAGATCTGGCAGGTTACTGCAGGGAGGAGAGAGTCTGGCTAGAGCAGGCGGCTGGTTCAGCAGGTGCGTTGGCTTGGCTGGCAGCTGTGGCCTGAGTACAGGGAGGCTTGTTAGGGGAAGACCTGCTCCAGCCCAGCGGGTTCTGATGAGAGGAGGCCATCCATGGTTTTAAGGAGCTCATTGTAGAAAGGCAGAGAGAGGGAGAAGTGGAGAGAAGTAGAGGCCAGCCATGGCCTTGCAGAGAGAGGGGGAAGGGAATGTGTAGAGAGGGGGAGCCAGAGGACAAGAGTAAGAGCTAGAGAATAAAAGGTAAGTAAGAGGGTAAGAAAGTAAGAGAGTGGGGAGGGGGCAAGTGGCTCATTTTAAAGTGAGCTGGGACTACCTGGCTGTTGCTAGGTAACTGTGGGGAGGAGCATACCTGGCTGTTGCCAGGTAACTGTGGGGGTGGAGTCCAGGCAGAATACTAGGAGCTTGGGGCATTGCCTACAAGACTGATGGTCTCACTCTCTGCAGGGAGCTGTGGTGTGGGAGTCTGTAGCTGCTACAGGAGCCAGGGGCCCAGGAAGCCTGGCTGAACTCCTATGAAGTCACTGCCCATCAGGTGCTTGACAGGGACCAGGCTGTCTGTACATAACTCACCGCCCCACACTGAACTACACCTGCAGTAAATGGCAGATGGAAAAATCAGAGATTAGGCTCATGCACCAAGAGTCTCAAGGAATTAACATTAATTCTTCCATTTAGAAGGCAGGAGTTAGTTGAGATTTTTCTGTCCCGATGCATTAAGATTGTAGTAGCCTGCTAAAATTTAATGCCATTATTGAAACGTTCATGACATGAAATAAGTCCTGTAGTATCTTTGAAAGCCTTGGTAGAATGCAGCCTACGTCAAAGACTTTCTGACAATGATGAAGTTATTCACCTAATGTGTAGGCTAGAAACATGTTCCATTGTTACAAATACTTCTTACGAAACTAAAATGGCCAATTTGTTTTCTATCAGAGTTGGTCACAGCAGAGTAGAGCCATCAGGTTTAGAAAAAAAGACACAAAATAAACCTAAGCTAGTGGTGACGGTATACTGTGCATCACAATAGCTCTACTGTTAACGAGAGAACATTTTAGTATAGTCGTTACTGAAAGTAGAACAGCAGTTTACAAAACTTCCTGAAGAGTCTTTTGATAACAACTTGTTAGAACTTTGAAGGCACTGAACACATGTCATGCTGGTGCCTCTGCTCTGAAGGATTCATCAGTTTTGTTACAGCTGAAAGCTCCCAACTGTAACTAACAATAAAGGAAGACAGCAAAATAGCTCAGTTAAGATCATTTAATGTGATCTGAATCATGCCTCCTAACAGTTAGTATTCCAACTAGAAAGGTCATAAGAAGGACGTTAAGTGTGGAGCATACTCCAAAAGGATTTATTTATAATATGTCAAGTGTGTAAGTCATGAGAAGGGCAGTGACCCAGTGAAACAGTATCTAGGCTTTCACTATCCTTACACTGAGCTGAACTTGGGTCTTCGGCCAAAACTCACTGCATCTCCAAAAACTCCTCAGGGTGTGCATATGCTGCAGAACTCACTTTAACTTCAGGCTCAACTTTGCTCTTTGGTCCCAGGTAGTGACAAATGGGGTACCAAGAGCAAGACACCCAGACTCTATATTCTGCTTTCTATTAAGTCTCAGGTAACTTTGTGGAATTCAACAGAACCAAGAGGCAGGAGATCCTTCTGATATATAAAGAAAGTTAGACTTCTAGGGCAAAGAACAAAAGAGAAGAGGTAGAAAAGCATCTATAATGGTATAGAAAACACAAACACCATTCATTCATTCATTCATTCATTCATTTATTCATCTATTTATATATTTAAATTAAAATGCAATTACATAATGTCCCTTTCCTCCCATTTCCCTGTTTTCAAACATATCCCATGCATCCTCACCTCTCTAACAAATTGATGACCACCTCCTTTGATATTATTGTTACATGCACACACACACACACACATATGTATGTGTGTACATGTATGTATGTATGTATACGTGTGTAACATTTTGCCATTTGTATACGTATGATTTCAGAACTACTTGTTATTAGATAACCAATAAGGAAGCTTATCCCTGAGAGAGTATAATTCTCCTTTTCTCAGTGGTCATTAGTTGTGTATAGTTCTTTGTCTAGGGGCAATACAACCAAGAGTTCCCCCTTCCATGTATTAACATGTCTACTGATATTGCCATTGTTCATGTTTTTTTATGCATATATTTCTAGAAGAGACTGTTTTAGGACTGAGTTGCTAGTACTCTGGATCTTACAACAAAAATAGACTCAGCAGGTTATATATATATATATATATATATATAGAGAGAGAGAGAGAGAGAGAGAGAGAGAGAAAGAGAGAGAGAGCTTATAAATAAATACACACATGTAATACATATATATGTTAGATAATAAAATATATAATGACAATAATATTAATATGTAATATTATCACATATGTATTAATGATAATAATTAGAAGATACTATCAATTTGAAAGTGTGAGTGGTCCATGCGAGAGTTTGAAGAGAGTGTACTTGGCAAAGACTGGTGGGAGGAAAGCAAAGAGTAAAGTGGTGCAATTCTATTTCAATTAAAATATATTAAAAATAAAATAAAAATTCTATAAAAACGTTACAACTATAAAATGCCGAGGATCAGGTAAGTTTAGCCCAGATTCTAAGAAAAATTTAGAGAAAATGAACACTAATACTTCTTAAATTATTTGAAAAGGAAGGAATACATTGAAACTAATTTTATGGAGCCAGCATTACCTTAATATCAAAGGCAGAACTAAAAAGGAAAATTGTTCACATCACCTTTATTTACTTAGATGAAGGAATGAGATAAGAGCCGTGGGAATGCAGGGTTTGGGGTGGGCCTAGATAGTTCGCTGTTCTAACTATCCCTAGACCTAGGCATGAATGCTTCTAGCCTCCATACAATCTAATAGTCCAAGCTGACTGATTCAATCTGGCTTCTCTCCACTCCTAAGTGAATTGCTTTACCTGATCTCATATTAGCTTTGGCAATATGGCCTAACTAATCTTCAGGCTCCTTCTCACTCTCTGGCTTAGTCTATCTTCACCTGTGTCTAGATTGTTTTATCTGCAACCTGTTTCTGTAAAACTGTCCTGGCAAAATTGCCATATACACACCACCCACTACAACACACTGTGCCAAGTCACCCCCTTTCCTCTTTCTCAATGCTCTTAAGTAGTGTCTCTTCTTCTGCTTTTCTCCTTAGAGTTGGGTATATCCTATATCTGACTCATTCTGTCAAATATTTCTCAGATTCATCACTTTGTTGGCCCCTCAATTAGACATAACTTTCAAACATGCCTACCTACTACTACAAATTAAACTTATCTTCATTATTAATTATTTAAATTGTGTACTAAGGATATGTCTGCATACCAGCCAAATCATACTATAATCGAGAACATGTCTGCATCCTAGATAAATCATATCTTTGGATGCGATCCTTTGCCAGGGCAGTCATGCTGATGGATTAAAATTTTTCTATGGAAAACAATAGGCCAATTTCTCTGATCAACAGAAGCTCAACAATTGTCAATAAAATACTTCCACTCTGAAAGGAACACATAAAAAAGGATTATTCATTGCCAAGGACCAGCCTCAGTTTGGAGAGGGGTTCTGAGGAAGGTATGTTTGGGAACAGTGAAAGAAACTACTTGAAGTCAATTGTGGATACAAGCTGACAGTTCTATGTCTGCTCCCAGTTCTCCAGAGATCTGTAGATAGCTCAGATTTTGCAGGCCAAAGCCCAGTCTTTAACTTGAACATCAATTTAATCATCAACCCCAGGTTGTGTTTTGATTATTCCATGAACCAGCATTTTATGACCTTAGCCCCTGGATTCTTAGAAAAGACAGCAAGTGCATTTTATTAAATAGCAAATGAATTCAGAGATCTGCTTGTACAGACAATAAGCTAGCTGGGTGGGATCTGGCTTTGTGATCACCTCTCCCTAAATCTCTTTATCTCCTTTCTTAATATCTTCCTGCCAAGCTGCTTCACAGTGTAGCTGTCTTTGTTCTTTTAGGTCAGTGAAGCCCCTTCTACAATTCACATTGTATCCTTATATTTTGCGTAGTTGAGAAATTCTGTTTATATATTTTTTTTCATGTTTTCAGAGTTCTTTTCTACAGCCTTAAGGGCTGTCTTGAAGATCTCAGCCTTTACCATTATTGCTAAGGACATTAGACATACCCTTACCTCCTGGACTCATGCTTCTTCTAATGATCATGGAGTCATTACCTTTAACAGGAAGACCATTCCATGTTAAAATAATGAAAACATGTACATTATTATACAAACAAGCCTTACACCGAGCAACAGTCAGCACTTCTGGAGGCCCATGCCCTGCTGGTTCAACTCTAGTGCCAGAAATTATGTCATGACATCCCTTTTGGAGCAGCCATGCAGGACTTGGCAGTCTATTGTGGTCAAATTGACTTTATTCCAGAGATATAAGGATATATAAATCAATAAATATAATTTCCCACATAAATAGGCTCATTTACAGAAACCCATGGTTACTGTATTGTTACAGAAAAAATATCAACTGACAAAATACAAGATCCCTTATTGGTAAAAGTCTTGGAGAATCTAGGAACACAGGGATATATTTGAACATAAGGAAAGCAACATAAAATAAATCCATGACCAACATCATGCTCCAAAATTGCCCAAATCACACCTCAAGGATACGTGCTCTACTATATTCACATCAGCTTTATTTGTAATAGCCAGAAGTTGGAAACAACCCAGATGCCCCTCAACTGAAAAATGAATGCAAACGTTGTGGTTCATTTACATAAACATTTCTTTACAGAAACTTAAATAAGTCATCTTAAGTTTCATATAGAAGTACAAAACACCCCAGATTTTAAAAAAAAAATCCTGAAGCAATAAAAAGTGCTTGGAAGCACACTACCCAATATTTCAAATCATAATACAGAGGTATAGTAAAAAAATAAATATCATACTGACACAAATATAGACTTGTTGAACCATGGTATAGAAATGAGGACCCATATAAGAAGTCACACTCTTATAGATGAGTCAGCAGGTAAAGGCACTTGTTGTCAAACCTGACCATTCTCCTTCTGTCTCCAGAATTCCATGCTGGAAGTAAAAAGCCAAATTCTACAGTTTGTCCTCTGACCTTTGCAAGTACATTCTTCCTATACAAGATGAATAAATATAATAGACATATAAAAAGACAAATCAGTAGGGATTATCACTAAGATCTTCCTTTTTTTCCTATTATCACTAAGATTTTTTCTATTTTTAATTTTTTTCCAATTTTTATTAGGTATTTTCTTCATTTACATTTTAAATGCTATCCCTAATATCCCCTATAGCCTTACCCCCGCTCTCCTACCCACCCACTCCCCCTTTTGGCCCTGGTGTTACCCTGTGCTGGGGTATATAAAGTTTGTAAGACCAAGGGGCCTCTCTTCCCAATGATGGCTGACTAGACCATCTTCTGCTACATATGCAGCTAGAGACATGAGCTCTGGGGGTGCTGCTTAGTTCATATTGTTGTTCAACCTATAGGGTTGCAGACCCTTCCAGCTCCTTGGGTACTTTCTCTAGCTCCTTGATTGGGAGCCCTGTGTTCCATCCAATAGCTGACTGTGGCCATTCACTTCTGTGTTTGCCAGGCACTGGCATAGCCTCACAAGAGACAGCTATATCAGGGTCCTTTCAGCAAAATCTTGCTGGTGTATGCAATAGTGTCTGCGTTTGGTGACTGATTATGGGATGGACCCATGGCTGGGGCAGTTTTTGGATGGTCCATCCTTTCGTCACAGCTCCAAACTTTGTCTCTATAACCCCTTCCATGGGAGTTTTGTTCCCAATTCTAAGAAGGGGCTAAGTCTCCACATTTTAGTCTTCCTTCTTCTTGAGTTTCATGTGTTTTAAAAATTGTATCTTGGGTATTCTAGGTTTCAGGGCTAATATCCACTTATCAGTGAGTACATATTATGTGAGTTCTTTTGTGATTGGGTTACCTCACTCAGGATGATACCCTCCAGATCCATCCATTTACCCAAGAATTTCATAAAATCGTTGTTTTTAATAGCTGAGTAGTATTCCATTGTGTAAATGTAGCACATTTTCCGTATCCATTCCTCTGTTGAGGGACATCTGGGTTCTTTCCAGCTTCTGGCTATTATAAATAAGGCTGCTATGAACATAGTGGAGCATATGTTCTTATTACCAGTTGGAACATCTTCTGGATATATTCCCAGGAGAGGTATTGCTGGATACTCTGGTAGTACTATGTCCAGTTTTCTGAGGAACTGCCAGACTGATTTCCAGAGTGGTTTTACAAGCTTGCCGTCCCACCAACAATGCAGGAGTGTTCCTCTTTCTCCNCATCCTTGCCAGCATCTGCTGTCACCTGAATTTTTGATCTTAGCCATTCTGACTGGTGTGAGGTAGAATCTCAGGGTTGTTTTTATTTGCATTTCCCTGATTTTTAAGGATGTTGAACATTTTTTGAGGTGTTTCTCAGTCATTCGATATTCCCCAGTTGAGAATTCTTTGTTTAGTTCTGTGCCCCATTTTTTAATGGGGTTATTTGGTTTTCTAGAGTCTGTCTTCTTGAGCTCTTTGTATATATTGGATATTAGTCCCCTATCTGATTTAGGATTGGTAAAGTCCTTCTGCTTGTGGACGTTGTACATCGTGGTGCGCACTAGGCTCCGCACCACGATGTACAACGTCCACAAGCAGGGTTCATTTCTGGGTCTTCAATTCTATTCCATTGGTCTACCTGTCTGTTGCTATACCAGTACCATGCAGTTTTTATCACAATTGCTCTGTAGTACAGTTTTAGGTCAGGCATAGTGATTCCCCCAGAGATTCTTCTATCATCGAGAAGAGTTTTTGCTACACTAGGGTTTTTGTTATTCCAGATGAATTTGCAAATTGCCCTTTCTAACTCATTGAAGAATAGAATTGGAATTTTGATTTGAATCTGTAGATTGCTTTCGGCAAGATTGGCATTTTCACAATGTTGATCCTGTCAATCCATGAGCATGGGAGATCTTTCCATCTTCTGAGATCTTCTTTGATTTCTTTCTTCAGCGACTTGAAGTTCTTATCATTCAGATCTTTCACTTCCTTAGTTAGAGTCACACCAAGGTATTTTAATATTATTTGTGATTATTGTGAAGGGAGTTGTTTCCCTAATTTCTTTCTCATCCTGTTTATCCTTTGTGTAGAGAAAGGCCATTGATTTGTTTGAGTTAATTTTATATCCAGCTACTGCACTGAAGCTGTTTATCAGGTTTAGGAGTTCTCTGGTGGAATTTTTAGGGTCACTTATGTGTACTATCATATCATCTGCAAATAATGATATTTTGACTTCTTCCTTTCCAATTTGGATCCCCTTGATCTCTGTATTAGTCAGGGTTTTCTAGAGTCACAGAACTCTTGGATAGTCTTTATATAGGAAAGGAATTTATTGATGACTTACAGTCTGCAGTCCAATTCCCAACAATGGTTCAGTAGTAGCTGTGAATGTAAGTCCCACGATCTAGCAGTTGCTTAGTCCCACACAGCAAGAAGGCAAAAGAGCAAGAACAAGACTCCCTTCTTCCAATGTCCTTATATGGTCTCCAGCAGAAAGTGTAGGTTAAAGGTATGGTGGCACACACCTTTAATCCCAGATGACATTGAACTCGGAGATCTCCTTGTCTTAAACTTCTGGAATCCATAGTCACTATGCCTCAAGGTCTCCATACCAAGATCCAGATCAGAAACTTCTATCTCCCAGGCTCCAGATTAGGGTCACTGGTGAGCCTTCCAATTCTGGATTGTAGTTCATTCCAAATACAGTCAAGTTGACAACCAGGAATAGCCACTACAATCTCCTTCTGTTGTCTAATTGCTCTGGCTAGGACTTCAAGTACGATATTGAATAGGTAGGGAGAAAGTGGGCAGCCTTGTCTAGTCTCTGATTTTANTGGGATTGCTTCCAGCTTCTCTCCATTTACTTTGATATTGGCTACTGGTTTTCTGTAGATTGTTTTTATTATGTTTAGGTATGGGAGATCTTCTTTAAAATATTTGAACAATACACTGGAAAGTTATTTTAATTTTATTATTCAGTAAACATTCTAACAGGCTATGAAGTAAACACCAAATTTAGAGCACATTAAATATAAATATTGAAGGCAATAAAATGAAAACAGAACAGAGCAAGTCAACCCAAACTTAACAAGAATTGAACTTGTATCCTTCTATTTTTAGTTGGGTAAAATACTTTTACTTTGCAAAAATTAATATTTTTGCATTGCAAATATGCAAAAATGTAATTCATTTTCAGTGTTTCCAATTCATGAAAGATCTAACACATAGTTGACTTTTCATGGATATTTGATAATGCAAAGAATTACTAATTGAAACAAGTTACAGTATATATCAAGTTACAGTAAAACAAAGCACAGAAAAGTATAGAATATAAGGTGTTTTGACAGAGCAATAATGCATTAAGATTAAGAACAATGCTGAAGTTTGTATATAATAGAGTGTCTGTTACTGAATGCATTTCTTAAATATCTAAATTCCTTCAATCAGATGCCTTTTACTAATAGGTGAAGAAAGCCCCAAAGTTCTTTGTATTTATAATTTCAAATTTTCTTTGCAAGAGTCAGCAGATTAAGGCTGAACAGAAATAGGCACTGTAAAATCTGGGAGGAAGAATTTATTCATAAAATATATAACAGTAAATTCAATTAATAAAGCAACTTTTTCAGACAGGACCCATCCAAAATTTAAGATTCTTTATGAATTATCAAATACTCTTCATGTTAATAAAGGAATGCCTTGCATTTAGCAAGGAAATTTTCAATATACCAAGGTGTCAGTTTTCTAATTTTTATTTTAGGTTAACAGGAAAAAATAAAGCTAATTATTGTGTTTGTGCCAATGCTACAATTTGTTGAAGGATGCTGTAAATGAATAACATTCAGTTGATAACTCAAAGAAAAAATACCTTTATCAAATGGTCATATTTCTTATTTGGTAGTTGAGTAAACTCCTAGTTAAGTTCCATCATTAGCTATAATTCAGTCTACAAATAAGCTTTTCAAGTAAGCTGCCAGTAACACAGACAGACTTTTTCATAAACATCACATGTTAACCCTAAGGGTGCAGTTGTGACATCCATACCTTGGCAGTATCCAGCAGGTCCTCCTTGAATTTAGGACCCAGTCAACAAGAGGAAAGTTATCCCTGGTACTGGGAACCTAGCCAACTTCCCACAGCTAGTGAAGTCATGGCTATTACAGGAGACCCTTCAACTCTCAATTTACTAAACTAAATTCTAGATGTGCATCCTCATATCCACAGATAAGAAGAATCCTCGTACCTCATCAAGGAAGCATCTTTGCAACAGAGATCTTTACAGAAAGCTACAACCAATTAAAATGCAGAGTCATGTAGTCCAGTATCAATGGGTACATCTACAAAAACCACTCCCATACCTAAGGCTGAAGGAACACTAAGAAAGAGTGGATAGATTATAATAGCCAGAGGCCCAGGGAATAGGCTAGGAGATTACATCTATGAGTTATGTCAGAAGCTACATCCAAAAGTATTACCAGAATGACCATGTAAACATGAGTTGAATAAGAACAAGAGACTTGCTGGGCATGGTGGCGCATGCCTTTGATCCCAGCACTTGGAAGGCAGAGGCAGGTGGATTTCTGAGTTCGAAGCCAGCCTGGTCTACAGAGTGAGTTCCAGGACAGCCAGGACTACACAGAGAAACCCTGTCTCAGGAAAAAAAAAAAAAAAAAAGAACAAGAGACTTGATGAAATGGCCAAGGAACAGACCAGGAAGCCTCTACCATACACAAAGACCTAAAGTCACTAAGTAATGCTGAAAGCAGCAAAAAGAAGCAATCTTCCTCAGGGAAAAGCATAATTGATTATCTAATAACAGCCCTGAAAAATGCATATACAAGTAACCCTATACAGATTGAGCAGGTTGTATTGATATATTTGCGTATTTGTGTGTGTGTGTGTGTGTGTATGTGTGTGTGTGTATGTTTATGTGTGTGTTTATAAACATATGTATGTAAGAACAAATAATGAAGAGCAGAGGCCATAAATTTGAAAAACAACAAGCAAGCTTGCATGTGCATGTGGGAGTTTGGGGGGAGGAAAAACAATTATAGTCTCAAAAAAAAATAAAATAATTTAAAAAGATATTAGGAAGAATGATGTCTTAGCCCTGGCAGAAAAATTTGCCGTGGATTTATACTACACAAAGGATTATCTTCAATATAGCATAAAATACTTATTTCGGTCTTTATTAACATCCTCAGTTATACTGTCTGGCATATAATGGACACATAGTAAATGGAGACAGAAAAAACACTTAAGACAATAAAATCAAAATATTGAGAAAAGTGTGAGAATAAGATAAGGACAGAAGTGGAAGTGTAGGTAGGCAAAATCAATACTTCCTTGTGCCTCCTTTCCTACTGTATTGCCATCTCTGTACTTCACACTGATAAAAGGCAAATTCACTGAGACTTTGACTCATGCAGGCACCATACATATACGTTTCTGGACATTGGCCACTGCGCTGTGATTAGTAAACCTCGATGCCTCTTGCCAAGAGCTGTTATCCATTGGAAGGGAACTGCTAAACACAGAGTATTATTTTCTCATATGTTTTCTAAGAAAGCCAATTTAAAAATTATCTGTCAAGAGGAAAGGAGTTGAGGAATTTTTTCCTATGACCTGGTACCTTGGGAAAGAGGCAATTCCCTTCTCCCTGTATTCATTTGTGGCTGAACCATTGATGGCAATGAAGTAATTGGAAAAAGGTTTCCTTAATGTTAATAGAGTTGTCTACAAAATTTATAAATGTGGCAGTCTCTGAAGATATTTGAAACTTTTCTGGCGAAAGATGTATCTCCTCTCGCCTCTTCTTTATCTCGTTTTCTAATTGTGAACTTTTACCAATAATTAGAAGCAGGGTTGTTAATGTGTGATACCTGCCTGTTTCTAGAATGCTATCTCTTTTAGCTCTCTCTTGTAGTACTATAAATACTCAGTTTTTGTTGGAATACTAGTGAAAAATTGAAGTCATATAAACTTGGTCTTCCACTTGGCATGTACTGTAGAGATTGTGTATGAAATTAAATGTATTCCATCCTTAAAATGTGCACACATCACCTCTTGACTGTTCATCCTCTTGGCTCTATAGGCTAGTTGCCCGAATCACATTTTAGTAGAAAATAATTTTAACAGCTATGATCGCCCACACTGTTGATTGAGGTTGAATGTTAGCTCCTCTGGAAAAGATCTGGACACTGAAGATACTGAAGTCAATGTTTGTTCACCTTTAATTGAAATTTTATTACAGCCTTTAAAAAGCTATTCCACATGGAAATAGCCTTCCTCTTTCTTTCCTCCTCTGCAACTACCAGCCCAAGGGAAGGGGATTAAAACTCACTGTCCAGAACATACAGAAAACATTATGACACACTATGACCTGGCACTGTCATCTTAAAAGCCTACACAGTGCCTCTGCCCACTTGCAACAGGCCACAAAATAATTTCTCTCTCTCTCTCTCTTGGCTAAATGACACCTTTTACCTTTCATTTGTGCTTCAACACTCAGTGTTCCGTAGGTCATTTAGAAAGGTTCAGGGTTCTTTGGAAGCTAAAACGACTCCACAGATCAGAGTCCTGGAACCTGATGGGCAACGAATGCAAGCCATAAAGGTGGTCTTTGTGAGACTGGACTGCACCCTGGTGTCTGTTACTGACCTGGCTGGCTCGAAGCTTCCCATAGTGTCTGCTCTTGAATGCTGAACTTGACTCGGTTGCAAAGCAGAACTGAAGAAACAAGAAGGCTTTCAGAGCATCCAAACCCTGGGCTCCAGGAGGAGGATCAATTTCCCACATGTGGGGGAAATCTAGGAGGGACCTGATGGTGTGTGGTGGATTTAGGAGAAAACCCTCTCAGTTTCTGAGTTATTTGGGGGGGGGGATGAATAATGTTCTAGTTCAAGTGATAATTAGAATGATAGGAACCTTTGTGGTTTTTTTAGAAGAGTTCTGAATGTTCCTATCAGCTTCTCCTCTTTTTTTTTAGTCCTGGGCGGTTTTATCCAAAGGACAGTCACAATACTATATGCATTTAGTTTGATTTTTCTTGAGGAATATTTAAAAATAAGTCAGTTTGAGTTTCTGTAAATGGCATTAAAGGCTATTTTATTGGCGTTTGAATTATGTATTACTTAAAAGCAATCTCGGGGATTTACACCTTATCTAATTACCACATTGATTTCTCTTTTCAACCTACATCTCACAGGATGGGAAGCCTGCCAGGTTCAACTGTGATCTTGTGTGAGCTAAGCTTTTACACCTGAATTAAATAAGAGTCTAAATCTAGTGACAGGGCAACCTGGATATACCCTTCCCTGGACCCTCTCTCGCACTGGTCTCCTTTCCACCTTCCAGTCTTTCTCTCTTTGTTTTTCCTAAGTCAGTGTTATGGTGTCATTTTATTTCACCATTTGTTTTTACTTTTATTATTAACATATTTTATTCTGTATAATAATTTCATCTAGGTTTATAATAAATTTTGATTTGTTCCTCACACATGTACATCTCTTCTCTTTCTTTTTGTTATGTTTTTAAATCCTTTCCATTTTTCCTTTCAATTTATAATTATCAAATCTCAGCTTCTTGATTATCAGGTGCAGTATTTATTATATCAGCTCTGGTGGAACTGCAGTGTCGAGAAACCCGGGTGCTAAGGGAAAAGTCTGACATTGTCAGAAAGTGGTGCAAAATGGCAGAATCCCTTGGTCAGTAGCACTTCTCTTTCTCTGACCTTGTCTGGGAAGCCTGAAACCCCTATAACCTTTTCCTTCCTTAATTACAGGTTCACCTTCCATTACCACCATTGCTGATCCCTTATAAGAAAACAGTTGAGCAAATACCTGCGATTCCTAGAATGTCTCTCAATACTGAGGCATCTCAGTACCTTAGCCTTCAGCCAATAACCGTTGCCCACCCTGGATATTTTAATCCAGCTCCTCAAAATTACATAACCCTTGATTCTCCCCAATTAAGTTGATCTGTCTCCCCTAAGCTGATCCCAGAATAATGCCATTTCTGTTTGTATTCACAGGCAGTCTGTTCCCTTCATCCTCATGAGTTGGTAGCCAACAACCCTAGGGAGAAAGGAGGACCACACTACAGGAGTGTTTAGTGTTCGAAATAAAAGACAGTAAATATAGTCAGAACTTGGGTTTCAAGGCACCAAATCATTTATTCCTTGTTATAATAAATATCACTCTTATTTAAAGGTGGAATGAATTAATTAAACTTTTCTGTCCAGGGTAGATAATGGAGACAATATGGTCAGCATTTTCTGAGAGAACCCCAGCTCTTGCGTAACTTTTAGATGTATGTCCACATGACTTCATTCAACACACTCTCTAGTCTATGTTTAAGGTTTCTATGGTGGTGGACTTCCCAATCAACATACATGTAGGACTGTGCATTTATTCAGTGAGTCCCACATGCTCTCTACTCTCTCCTTAGATGGCACATGACTTAACAAGGCCTAGAAGCTTGGGTATGGGAGAGTGAGGCAACAGTCGCTGCTTCTGATTTTAAAGTCCCCACCTTCTTTTCTTTTACAGAAACCTTTTGCTTCCAATAGCACAGGTTTTTTTTTTTTTTTAATGCTTTAGCGTATGCGCTTTCCATTCTTATGACTTTTGTGTATATGACTACTGAATATCAGCTGGTAGGATGGATGTCTCAACTGTCATTCATTATGGCACGTTGGACTACACAGAATTAACCTTTCCTTATCAATAATGAAGGCACTTATGTGCAAAATTAATTGGACTTAAGGGTCTCTGAACTCTATGAAAGAATGTGTTGAAAATGTGATGGAATGAGGTAGTTGGAAATCCCAAATATGAGAAAAAAAATATGAATCTCACCTAATAAATGAAAATGTAAAGGTTTTAATAATATAAATTCTTGTTTTTAACTCACTAATAATTTGACTCAAACTATCAGAGAAATAGCAACAACAATGCTGTTTTGTCTGTGAAGTTAGGTAACACTAATGTCCTAGGCCTCCACATGGGTGGGCTACATATGTGGTACACTATAGCACCATATCAGTAGACTATATCTCTCTATGGATTGACTATATCTTTTTATAGGTAGATTATGTGTATGTATTGAGTAGACTATAACTCTGTATTGGTAGACTCTAGGTTTATATTTGATAGAGTTCATACCTCTCTTTAAGTAGACTATGCCTAAATATTGGTAGACTATATAGCTCTATATGGGTATGTTATTGCCTATATTTTCATAATTTATTTTTGCTTTGGAAAATAAAATATATCATGTAAATTCTACTTATGGATATGTTTAATTGAATTATGGCATACTAATCTTTTTACTTCACACAGCATTTTTTTTTTGTTGCTGTTCATGGTTGGATAAAAAGTAAATAAAAAGCCAATTTTTGATGATATTGTTTCTTTTGTGGGAATCTGGACCCTATGAGCTGTTGATCTCTGAAGTTTGTCTAATTGCAGAACTGTGTGATGCTCTCCACTTTTTCCGAGAGAGGCTTCTCTGTGTGACAACAGTAATCACAGAAGCAGAGGATATTAACTTGAGAGTCAGGGTAGGATGGAGGAGATATTCAGGGAATATAGCTGATAGCCACCAGAGGGAGGAAAGGCAGAGAAAAAGATATGAGCATATTTCAATTAAAACATATGTAAAAATAATAAAGGCGAAAAAGCTCATATTTTATAATTCTTAATAAACTGTCCTATTTCCTATTTGTCTAAACTATATATCTATTTCAGATATACTCAAAGAAGAATTAAAATAGGATTTTATATAGTAACCTCATATAAATTTGTATTTTCTGTATTCTGTATGCATTTATCTTCTATTCATGGAAGAGAGAGAAAGAGAGAGTGAGAGAGAAAGAGAGTGAGTGAGTGGGCGAACTAGCAAGAGAGAACATTTTGCATCTATTGCATAGGTACTTGTTTTTAACATTTTACTATGAAACATGCATTCTTATAGGACAATAAAGAAATACTCTAATGTAACATTTATGATTTTGCCACATAGCATTAATAATGAGTAGTTTTGGCAATCTAAATTCACTCTTCCATTAATGTCCTTTATTGACTTATTTTAAGGAAAGTCTCAGACATTACATGAATACACATATATACATATTTAGATGTATAATCTATATACATATGTATCTGAATCATTACAAATTAAAACTCAATATATTACTTCTATACATAATTCAAATATATAAAATTTTGTTGTTTTCTTCTTTTAAAATATGTATTTTTATTATGTGTTTTTGCATCTATGTACGTGCTACACACAGAAGCCAAAATAGTGTTTCATACTACATTGAAGCTTAAGTTGCATCAAGTTTCATCAATAGATGGTGCCGTATGGATCCTGGAAAAAGAACAGGAGAGGAGGTTTCTTTCTTTCTTTCTTTCTTTCTTTCTTTCTTTCTTTCTTTCTTTCTTTCTTTTTTTTTTTTTTTGTTTGTTTTTTGAGACAGGGTTTCTCTGTGTAGCTCTGGCTGTCCTGGAACTCACTCTGTAGACCAGGCTGGCCTCGAACTCAGAAATCCGCCTGCCTCTGCCTCCCGAGTGCTGGAATTAAGGGCATGCGCCACAACTGCCCGCCTTTTTTTTTTTTTTTTTTTTTTTTTGAACAGGAGGTTTCTTAATCTTGGTGGCTCTTCTGGTGTAATACACAAGCCCAGCAGGGAATGATAGATACCCACAGGAATACTCCATGGTACCCTTGAGTAGTTTTGTAGAAAGTTCCAGAGGTATAATCTTTCCCTGGGGAATTTCTTGAGCTATCCAAGTGTGTGGTTTCCCTGTAGGGAACACTGCTGTGGAGTTTTTTCCTGCACAGTGTTCCCCACATAACCCCACATCACAGAGAAAGGATTGTCAGCAGGTCCTACATCAGAGCAGGTATTTTTCCTTGGGTAGTTGATGTTATGGTTTGGGTGTAAAGATTCCTCCAAATAGATATATATGTTGAATGTCTGGCCCTCAGTGAACTAATCAATTTCATTAGGAGTTAGGGATTTTGGGAGGAGGTAGGTCATTATTTATGTAACTTTGGAGGATGGCTATTATCCTCAGACCTTTCCTCTTTCTCTGTATCCTGAGTGCATTAATACAGCTTTTCTTAACCATAGCCATCCACTATGATGCAATGACTTATATGGGTTTTAAAACCTCAATGAGCTGAAATCTGTGAAAGCAAGAGCCAAAATAAATCTTTCTTTTCTTAAGCTGATTTCTCAGGTGTTTTCTGACAGTAAGAGAAAACTGACACAGAGCGTCTTTTCTACTATATTCCTCCACTAAGTGCTCTGCCCATCCTTAGAAGCAGTGACTATTTCCTGTGTTCCATTTATGATCTTTAGAATTCTATGCTTAACACTAAACTGTAATATAGTTGAGAATTATTTTAGTTCCCATGCATACTACTGCTGTATTTCTGTACTCTAATTAGCTATTGGCTGAGAAATGAGACATATTAAGACAGAATTTTACTGTGTATCTTCTAATTATGTATCTATATGATGTCTGGACTTATCTTTGGTATTTGCAGATATTGGCTATTGTCCAGTTTGCTAATTCATTAATATTTTCAAAATGGATATTATACTGTTATTTCCTTTATATTGAATAATTGGAAAACTTCTTAAAAGAGAAACTTGATGGCAAATCCTGGTGGCTCAGAATTACCACCAGAATTTTCAGCTTTGTGTGGTAGAGTCAAAAGACCAGTTTTGAATTTGAGGCCAGTTGGCCTTTTATGAAAGGGGGTGGAATTCCTTTTTAGCCCTTAGATTATATGAGAGATGATATACAAAAGACAAATAAACAAATACCCGTGTCCATACTTTCCCTTATAAACTTTTCAAATAATAATTGATTTGTTGTATTTTTCTTCTTGTTTTAAGACATCACACATCATATAGTCCTGGATTTTTCCTAGTCTAGGCTTCTCCTGATTATGCTTTCCAAACTCAGGGATTGATTTGACTGTACGAATAAAAGTCTCTCTCTGTGTGAGTCTATATCTGTCTTTCTGTCTGTCTGTCTGTTTGTCTCTCTCTGTCTGTCTGTCTCTACCTCTGTCTGCCTGTCTGTCTCAGTGCCCCCCCTCTACCAACGATTTAAAGAATAATTGTCAATATTATAGGAAAATCTTCCAGAAGCTTGAAGAAAAGATAAAATCAAGCCTTAAAGGATATCAGTGTTACACTGATAGTAAAATCACATGAATATTATACAACAATAATGTGTCTATATGCATATACACATAAGTTACATCATGGATTTTAAAAAATATGCTAATTCAAGCCCCTGGTCAAAAGTAAACAGTAACTCCTAGGAAAGACCACTGGACAGAATGAATTATTGAATGATCTGATGGGATATGTAAAATAAAATAAAGCTGTCAGAAGTGGGATGAGTAGGTAGGGCTATATGTATCCCACAAAGATCAAGAACTTTGCTCTTACTCATCTTCCACTGCCCTCTGCTACCCATCTTACTTTCTATTGTACGAACCGTATATGGAATGTAAGTTAGAACTGCATAGTGCTCATATGTGGGAACAGCTTTACTTCATTCTCAGAAATCAGAAAGGGCAGCAGGGCTCCTTCAGCTGCAAAGTTGGACACATGTGTTTTTCATTGTCGGACCTGTGTTTGAATTTTTCCCGCACTGATTTTTATTTCTGCTTTCATATGGCTAGTCTCTCAGTTGTCTTTAGTGATTCTTCTAGCTCAATTTGGTACCCGTATTTGGCTCTTTCTCAGTTGAACTCTGTTCTAAAACGAGCTGTACTTGTTTAGCTATGTTTACTTGGCTCAAATGCTCTGATTTTCTGGAGGTCTGTTTGGATTCTTATCCTGGAGACTATAGCATTTCCTCTCAATTTTGCATGCTGTTTTCATCCTGACTGATTGGACCTTTCATGCTCTTCGTTTGTGGTGGAAGGTATCTGTTTGCAATCTCAAGGTTCTCCGGTTTTCTTGTGTGAAGAAAGAATGCTATTGCTTCTCTTCCTTCTGTTTCTTTGTGCAGTTACTAATATGATGTGGGCAATAAGTAACCCCATTTCTTTCTGCCTATGAGCAGACTGCAGGCATATTTTTTTTTTTTTTTTTTTTTANTGTTCTTAGTTATAGGAGCACCAACCGAGAAGACTAAGAGTTTCCTGTGATGCTAACATACTTGTGGAGTAAAAGATTTCTTAAAGTACACGGTAATATGATTTTGGGCAGCATTAGCCCTCAGAGGAAAGGTGAATCGGAGGACGAGAGAAAGCCAGTGCAAGGTCACTCTGATTAGAACTATCCAGCAGGACATCTCTGAGGCAAGGGTATTCTGGAGGCTACGGAATAGAGCATAAAACTGAGGAACACATCTAAGACAATGGGAAGCTCCAGGCTACAAACTGTGAGGCAGAACTGTTGTCTGCCAGGAAGGAGTCCAGATTGCCTGGAGCACTGAGACCAGATCCAGTTCACACGGTACTTGTGAGTTAGGGTCACATCTACCATGTCCTGAACAATGGGTTGTCTCTGAATGTACTAACCCCATCCAATTTTGAACTATCTTGATTAGAGGAATAGGCGTTTGGTTACTGATACTCAATTAAAGCATTATCCCTAGAAAACCCTAAGCAGCCAGCCAAACATCTGCAAGCACATTCTTCCATGAGCGCATTTCACAAACCCAGACTTAAGAGCAGCAGTAGTTGATTTGTGGATTATGATCTGTTTAAACAGACAAGCAACCAGGGTGTCAAATGCTGTATCTGCCATCTCCTACAGATTTTTTTAGAGGAAAAATTGGCTCTGTATCATGAAAATAGTATGGATCCAAATTAAGTGTAGGCATTCCCTTCAAAGAGTCAAACTTGGCTTTGTGTTTTGGATCCTCTCAATGAAAGTTTGCTGGGATTGTTGAACTTTCTCACACCTCTTAAGATTTAAGGCTAATTAAAACTAAGTTGAAACATATTCTTAAATTATGGACAAAGTCAAAACAAAACAAAACAGAATCCACTATATTTAGTTAAAATTGAATGCAGAGGATAATTTGCATATGCTGTCTGGGTTTTTTTTTTTCTTGATATAATGAACAAAGTTATTTACACACATATCTTTTTTTTTGGTTTTTCATATCTTAAATGATGCTGTTCTGCAGATCTTATCAAAAAACTATCAAATTTAAAAGAAAACAAAAGGAAGTATATAGTCCCTTTATTATTTCATCTATGACAGAAAAAATGTCACAATTGGAATACATCATTGGCTTATTATTCATGATCTTCATCCCTTGAGATATCATAATATAGAAAGCTAAAATATTTACTGAATGGAAATCTTAATGTCCCAGTTTAAGACTGACCAAAAAAGAGCAGACACGATTTTATATACGTTACTTCTATGTTTTATACATACTATGTTTCTGTGTTACTTTAACTCATTATATATAAATATGCCTTTGAAATTTAAAATTTTTTATTAAATACTTAAAAACAGAAAATAACTCAAATAAATTCAACTGACATCATGTGTTTTATCGGTCAATAAAGGCTGAGAAGATTGAGATGGGATAGGATGTAATTTAAGAATTTGGAAAGTGTATAAGTGGAACAAGTGCTTGACATATAAAATCTGAGATAATCTTTTTCTTGCCAAAAGAATAATAGGTAAAATTTGATTGATAGTATTTTTGTCTGGTGTGGTAATTAAGAATTGTCTACCTATTATTTTTTTTTTCCTCTTCTGCATGGCCTCCTTCCCTTTGTGATTACAGGTTGTCATACAGCAATATGAGGCTTAGAGAATGATGTTTAAGGCTACTTACTTCAAGTGCCTATACTAAAGGGATTTGAATTTTTATTAACTTTTCAGATGAAATTCCCCAAAGATCTTACAAATATAGGCTGCATTACACACATCCTTCTTTCTTCAATAATTTAACACTTGAAGATAGTTTCACAAGATTGATTGAGGGACAGGTGTTACAGGCTGAAAATGCAATTGATCTGTAGTGCAACACAGAATTAAATACCAGAAAGCATTGGTGGACTGGATAATTTTCCTCAGCACATTTTCATTATATGTGAAATTTTATGTGAGGTTCTGAGGCCCAGGAAAATTACACAAAGCAATCCCATGTTCCCCTGCTTTTTCAACTCCCACCCTCCTGGCTCTTTGTACTTCCAAAGGAACTTCTTGTTCCCATCAAATGAGTCAGAGACCAGATGGGAACACTAATTTACTTTTAATGAATGTGTGTCAATCCACAAGCAAAGGGACTCTGTCATCCCGGAAGCTTATCTCCTAGTGGGCTTAGTGTCTTGGCAGGGTTATTTCTGCCTGTTAATCCTTCTACCTACTTTGTGTTACTGAAGTATTTTTTTTCAAAATCAGCATCTTTCAATGTAGCACTGCATTTAGCATAAAGCCTATTATCTAGACTTTTCTAGAAAAATAACACACTAACATTGCATATTCAACATGGTAGTTATCAAAGTAATGAATGCTGATGCTTTAGAGGGTATGAAAAGGGCACTCTGACCATCGCAAATATGGTCAGCATGTTGAACAAGCATGGTGGTTTTTTTTTTTCTCCTCTTAACTGTATCCTGGGATTTCCACTAGGCCAAGGAAGAAGTAAATATCAGTCTTCTTCACACCATTATTAAACAGAATTCATGGGGTTTATCCAAGTCTGTGCTGATGAAATTCCATGGAGAAAAAAAAAAAAAAAAAAACTGGAGCTGGAAGCCCTCCATTTCAGATTCCTTGCCTTCCTCTCACCCTTGATACTCAAGATAGTCACTTAAGTAGCTGATGTTCCTCCCCAGTAGAAGTCCTAATTCATTTTTCAGTCCTAAAGTGAACCAGAGCAGGGTCAGTTTTCACTTGATTTGTTGTTTATCAATCAAATCAGGAAAGATACTTGGTGATTTTGGCTCTTCAAATTGACCCCTTTTCTCATTTTAACTAATTGTGAGCTCTTATCTATGCACCGTCTGTCCTTATTTGTGGTATATTAAGGTTATAGATATAAGGTTGTTTGTATCCAACATTTATTTTAAAATAAAATACCATTACTTAAATATTGTAAATGCAAAATAGGGGTGAGAACAAAAAAAAAAATTTCCTTGGAAAGATTTTGTCACACTGAGAGGTTAAACTTGGAATCATCTTGACAAATTGAATCCAGTTTTGTGTACAGGATATAAAAAAGTCCATCTGGCTACATTATTATTTTTTAAAAATACTTAATAGTCTGGAATGGAGCAAAGGGGAATCTGGATTTCAAGCTCCATCAGAATTTGGAAAGATATGTTTCTGACCTGACCTTTGAGCCTTTGGCCTGCTGAGAGGAAACAGAAGGAAAGAGCCAGACTGATTTAGACATGGTTCACCAGGAGACAATTTGACCTTATTATTATTTGTGTTAAGGCAAAACAAAACTAAGGGCATTATAAACTACTTTAGTCTGGATAGTTTTTCAAATGCTGTCAAAATGTATGTCATTGATCTAAAATATGGGAGGGCTGCCTGAATTTAAAGTGCAATGGAAACTCATTTTGGGGGGGGGGGGGATAAAAGTATGAAAGGGAACTATGTCAGTCATTTGAAAACATCTCATACTCATCAGGTTAGAAAAGAAGAAGAATTGAGTGCAGCAGGTTGCAAGGGGTCATTTGTTTCATGTGCTTTAAGCAAGGCCATGAATATATGTGCCCCACTAACTTATAAAGTGAGAGAAGAAAAAGCAGAATAGAAAGTGCCCAGGCACTTCTGGAGAAATCTAGTCTGAGTGTTGGAGAAGTGATTAGCAATTTCTTCAGCTTTAAAAATTACTTTAGAAGTGGGAGATGGTTTTATTATCTTGAATGCCCACTACTTTTCATGCTTCCCACCCAACAGATAATTCTTCCTATATACTAACACTTCATATTAGGTCATCATTGCAGTATTAGCTCCAAGTTATTCCTCTAGAGACTGTAGAATTATCAATATATATTACAGTGAGAACTCCACTACATGCACATTTCAACCAATCATAGCACTCACCTCAAGATATCTCAGCAAGGGACACACTGATGGTGGCTGATTCGCACAAGTCATGGGAAAGTCAGCAAGCAGATGCCTGGAGGTGAGACAAGTTGGAAGAGATGAGGACCAACAGAAGGAAGCAAGCAAGGAGCTGCTAGAAGTGAGTATATTTTGCTGAAGAAAAAAAGGAAATATCTCTTCGGTGGGTCAAATATCAAAGAATGTATTTGCTAGTATGGTACCAAAACTTTTAATCCTAAAGTAGTGGGATCAAGGTAATGTGAACAGTAATGCTAGAGTTGCTATAGTGCTAATGGAAGTCCTATCACTGGGTATGTATTGTATTATACTCCAAGATAGGGTCAAGGAGAGTTATACCTCTTGGTTAGACATTACAATCAATGTCATTTTTCCATGGGACTCAAAAGTCACTTGAAATACAAAATCAGTGTTAAATCCCAACTTAACTAACCATCCAAAGGAATGCCCACAATACTGTGACACTGTAGTATTTTAAAATCCTGCATGTGTCCTCTGTAGTATTAAGGACAGAAAAAGATTTAAGAATCACAGAAAAAGCAGAAATAACTCTAACTCAGATATAAATCCCTAGCAGATAACTGAAAATGGGTAATGAGGTATAGCTCATAATGTATATGGGCAAATACTTCAGTCTGAGAAAGGTCAAGTTGCTTAAGTACTGGCCAGAAAAGGACATGCATTAGAAGGAGTGGGGCTTCTCACATGGAAGAGTAGACAATCAATTGAGAAGGTTAGTCAAAGGGAAAAGCACATATAAAAACCAGATTCACATTCGAGTTGGGAAAGTTGTAAATGGGCCAACACATCAATGCTCCTTTAGCTTTGGATATTAAATATTGACAAAATATACTTCAAAAGATTTTTATAGGGCTGTTAATATAGCCTAGTGAATAACAGTGTTGCCACCAACCTGGTGACCCCAGTTCACTCGTTAGGACCAACATAGTGTAAGGAGAAAAACAGATCCTATTAGCTGCCATCTGACCTCCACACATACAACACACATAATCTTTCCAAACACACAAAGGAAATAAATGAATACAAAATTTAAGTTATGACTATTAACCCCTGAGAAAGTACTAGATTTTAAGCTGAATATAAGAAAAACATCAATCTTCCATATAATCAGGCGTCATCATTCAGTCATTAAAATACTGTGTTGTCTTCTACATATGTTTGGGGATTATTATGCCATGTTTTAAATACTAGTCTATGTTATATAAGATAATACTAAATCAGCTCTTGATGATTTCTTTCCTTTTGGCTGAAGGAAACAGAAGGAGCCAATTTTGAGGCAAAGCATTGATGTGACGTTAACTTTCATCTCTGACACTTCTTATTTACGGTGCATTAAATAATTTTATTTCGCAAGTCCTTTTTCAGTTTTATACTGATTTTTAAGAGTACACAGCAGCTTTGATCTCACCCATGCTTTACCAGTGATGCCTGAGCATGGGAACATGGTGCTCCTCCCTAGCAACATAACTGCCCCTTATCTGAGCCAATAGCCATTAGTCATTAGCAGGAAGCCATTGTCTTCTTTCCAATTATCACTTTCCTGTAAATTTAACTGAATTTCCTGGCACTGCAGTTGCCTCTTCCTTTAATATTTTATAAATACCTTTCTTTCATCAATTCTAGCACAACAGTGTATAAATTGTGTCTTCAAAACGGATGATTCAACAATTTGAAAGCTGTGTACATGTAACATAACCATCAAAATTGTAATATATAACTTACTCAACACCTCCCAGGATAATCAATGTGGGCTTTCTCTGTCTAGCTCTTTTAATTTCTTTACTTAATATAGTTGGTTTCTTTTATATTATATAGGTTCATTTTTACTTTAAATGAATACAGTCATACAGACTATGTTCTTTTGTTTCTGATACTTTCAATTTAGAATAAATCTTATTCTACCTATGTTTTAGAGGAAAAAAATTCCTTTTAATTGTTAATGTAAGTGTCACTGTAAGAGTGTTCCTAATTGTTTAATGTAGCGTTATGGGTCCCTCATCCACCCTGCCACAGGGCACGGCCAGCTGCTGGGGAAGAAGGACATGATTACCCCAGGCCATCATAGCCCAGGTGTCTGTGTCGGGCTGTAGCAATGCTGCAGGACAATGCTTCCGGGTGGGGAAGCACAGTCTGAGGCTTGGGACAGCCAGAGCTTGCACGAGGGTCCCTGGGCCTTCAAGGAGTCCAGGGCCCTCTGGTTCTCAGGCTCTCAGACACCACTTGGAGACATGGAAGATCTGAGAACAGAGTGGGGGCCCATGGATTGGATCTGGCTGCGGGTTGCGGGCGGGGCTCTGGCTGGTCCCATGGTAGAGTTCTTGGCTTGCTGGTGGTTGGCTTGAGCTTGAACTTGGTGGTTGGCTTGGCTGGGAGTTTAGAGACGCCTTGAACGAGAGATTAGGCAGCAGCTCTATAGGTAAAGGCCTTCTCCATGGCTCCCCACAGCAGATCCTGGGAAGCAGGCTGCCTTTCACGGTACCACATCTTTGTATAATTTCTTATATTGCTATCGACTTTTCCAAGTTTAGGCCACAGAGACCAGAACATGTGTAGAGTTATGTGCTAGTTAACTCTAGCTAAAATATATAGACATATATTTTTAGTCCTCTCAGATATAAACATGGAAGTTGGATGAATGAGTCAATTATTTTTAAGCAATTTGAAAAAAAATCACAAAAACTTATACTTATTCTATACTTTTATTAGCACTTATTTTGATAATTAAAATTTTTCCTGGTCTACTTTTTTGGGTTATATAAAAACTTTTAATGATCTAAATTGTATTTGGCTAGCTTTTCTTATATCTTTGCTCTTTTGCCAACATTTATTTTGATCCCTTGACTCACTATTGAATCACAATTTTGGGTATAAAGGATTTTCTATGTGTGAAGATTTGCAACTATTATTTCTTGTTATAAGATTTGCCTTAGAATAAGGAACAAAATACCCATGAAAGGATATAAGTACAGAGACAAAATTTAGAGCTAAGATGAAAGGATGGACTATCCAGAGACTACCCCATCCGGGGATCCATCCCATCATCAGCCACCAAACCCAGATACTAATGCACATGCCAGCAAGATTCTGCTGAAGGGACCCTGATATAGCTGCCTCTTGTGAGGCTATGCCAGTGCCTGGCAAACATAGAAGTGGATGCTCACAGTCAGCTATTGGATGGAACACAGGGTCCCCAATGGAGGAGCTAGAGAAAGTACCCAAGGAGATGAAGGGGGATGCAACTCTATAGGTGGAACAACAATATGAACTAACTAGTACCCCCTGAGCTCATGTCTCTAGCTGCATATTTAGCAGAAGATGGTCTAATCAGCCATCATTGGGAATAGAGGCCCCTTGGTCTTGCAAACTTTATATGACCCAGCACAGGAGAAGGCCAGGGCCAAGAATTATGAGTGGGTGGGTAGGGGAGCAGGGGCGGTTGGAGGGTATGGGGAACTTTCAGGATAGCATTTGAAATGTAAATAAAGAAAATATCAAAAAAAGAGATTTGCCTCAATACTTTAATAATGACTTCAACAAAACCAAGTTGAATAATTTTTATCCTTTTTTTGTTGTTGACCAGTTATATCCATGCTGAGCTGACTGTTTGTAATCAGCTGTTTCCATGTGTCTGTTTTAAGGGTTTCCTCATATATTTTGAATGAGTGTTTTTACCAGAAACATATATTTGCAAATGTGTTATTTGTCATATTCTCTAGATACTGTCTTTCACAAAGAACTTTTAATTTAAATGAAATAAGATTATTATTTCCTCCATAGGTTGCCTCATTTCTGTTAAATATTTTGAAATGTTTGTTTTATATCTACTGATATTATCATGTGCTTTTCTTTTTCAAACATTTTATATAATGAGTTATGTTAATTGATTTTTGATGTATAACTAGACTTGAATGCCTGGAATAAATGTTAAATTCCATTTTTAGCATATTAAATTTTACTTGATGGTAACTTGTTAAGGATCGTTGTGCTTGGATTTCTACTCATAAAACATAAAGATTCTAGGTTTCATTTTAGTTGTGTGTGTGTGTGTGTGTGTGTGTGTGTGTGTGTGTGTGTGCATGCTGGGTGTACAAGGTCTTGTATATGTTAAGATGTTCACATGCATGTGGAAGCCAAAGGACAACCTCAAGTATCCTCAGGAATAGCATCTACCTCCTTAGATTCAAGTTCTCCCTTTAGCCCTGAGCTTAGTAATTGGGCTAATTGGCCTGTCAGAGAGCCTCCACCATCCTCTCTCTCAGTCTCTCCACTACTAGAATGGCTTGCACATGCCTCCATTTCTAGCTCTTTTACATGGGTTTTTCATGGATCAAATTCGGGGCTTTACACTTGATAAGAACATGGTTTACTGACTTGGAGATCAGCCTAGCCTGGGCTTTCAGTTGCAGTTTTCTTGAATTTTCTTAAAATTTTCACTTTTAATATGAGTGTGTGTGTGTATGTGTACAGGTACATACTTATGTATGTGTATTGGTTAGTGCATGGACATATCACACATAGGTGTAGAGGTCTAAGGATAACTTTGGGGGATTCCTAACTTCCACTGTGGTTAGCAGGATTGAACACAGGTCATCAGGTCTGTATAACAGGTTCTTCCACGTGCTGGTCAATCTTGCCTGCCCAGTTTCTTGGAATAATTTGATAAGCGATTATATCAAATTAATCAAGGATTCACAGCGTTAATTATTTCTGTGTCTACCTTTCAAAACAAGCTGTAAATAGGAGATATGACTCCATCTTTAAGTAAGTATTTAAGAAAACAGAGTCAACCGATAAAACCAATTTGTGTGTGTGTGTGTGTTTACTTTGATATATATAGTATATAGTAAATACATACCCACATGGCTTTCAGGGTACATTGTCTCTTTAAGGGTGAATTTGGACAGACTGCCTTTGTGGGAACAGATTGTTTTGTCTTAATTCTTAAATCTGTGGGCATACAGTTGTCCCTACCACCCCCTCATTGCCTTCCTAATGAATGAAGGATCAATAATGATTTGGGCTTTACATTTTTTTTTAATTTAGACTGTCAGTAATGTGTGTACACTTTGTGTTTTTCTTTCATAATTAGTCTAGGTAGAGGCTTTCCAACTTTGTTGATCTTTGTGATGTTAGCATTTTGTTTTGCTGATGTTGTTCACCAAGTTTTTGTTTCCATACTGTTCTTTCCTTCTGTTTTTCCTTTCACTTTTTATTTAATCTTTCTTTTCTTTTCTTTTTTTTTTTTTTTTACAGTCCACATTTTATCCCCCTCGTGGTCTACCCTCTGACTGTTCCACATCCCATAACTTCTTCTCTCATCTCCACGAGGATGTTTCCCCCCTCAAATCCCCATCCCACCAGACCTTCCCACTCCCTGGGTTAGGTGCATCTTCTCTGACTGAGTCCAAAACTGGCAGTTCTATGCTGTATATGTGTTGGGGGCCTCATATCCGCTGGTGTGTGCTACCTGGTTGGTGGCCCAGTGTCTAAGAGATCTTGGGGATCCAGGTTAGTTGAGACTGCTGGTCCTCCTACAAGGTCGCCTTCCTCATCTTCTTCCAGCTTTTCCCTAATTCAACCACAGGGGTCAGAAGCTTCTGTCCATTGGTTGGGTGCAAATATTTACATCTAACTCTTTCAGCTGCTTGCTGGGGTTTTGGACGACAGTCACAATAGGCCCCTTTTTGTGAGCACACCATAGCATCAGTAATAGTGTCAGTCCTCGGAGCCTCCCGATGAGCTGGATCCCAATTTGGGCCTGTCATTGGACTTCCTTTTCCTGAGGCTCTTCTCCATTTTTGTCCCTGCAGTTTGTTCAGATAGGAACAATCATGAGTCAGAATTTCTGACTATGGGTTGATGCTCTGTCTTTCTACTGGAGGTTGGTATACATCCACCCTCTCTCCACTGTAGGACATTTCATCTAGGGTCTCTCCTTTGAATCCTGAGAGTCTCTCACATCCCAGGTCTTCAGTACAATCTAGAGGGTGCCCCCACCTTCTACCTCCTCAGGTTGCCTGTGTACATTCTTTCTGCTGGCCCTCAGGACATCAGTCCTGTTCCCACTTCCACCCCATCCCCAATACCTGATTATGTTTCCCTTTCCCCTCCCTGTCCTCTTTCCCACTCAGATCCCTCCCTCTCCCCCTCCTGTCATTGTGTTCTTCTCCTTCCCAAGTTGGACTGAAGCATCCTCACTTGGGCTCTTCAGCTTGTTCTTCCTTTCTTGTGTCATCTAATTTGATTTGATTTTCCTGGCATCCTTAAATAGAAAGTTAAATAATTGACTACAGATCTTTCTTATTCTCTAGTGTATACAATCGAGACTTAGAATCTCTGCTTAAGTACTGAATGCATTCCATTCTACAATTTTTGATAAAAAGCATTTCCATGTTCTTCTGATATTTCTTCCTTAAGTTGAGTCTCATATGAGATTTGACAACTATGTCTTTGAAGATGGTTGAATTACGATTCTCATTTTTTCCAGTAATTTATTTATTTACTTGCTTTGCATCCTGATTGCAGCCCGCTCTATCCTTTCCCCCCAGTCCCATCTTTATACATCCCTCTCCCCATTACCTCCTCCTCTTCAAAGGAGAGGTTCAAAGCAGAAGTTCCACCTTCCTATCCTGGGACATCAAGTTACAACAGAACTAAGTGCACCCTTTCTCACAGAGGCCCAATGCTTCTCTTATTAAGTTTCATATTAAATTCATGTGTGGTGTGGGAGCAGGAATGTTACAATTTCTGTTTTTAAGATGCCTCATAGGCCAGAATGAGGTCTGTTGTGGTGAGTGCACTCTATCACATTGAGAAGAATGCAGTACTATTGTTGGATGAAGTTGTCTGTCAGTTCCCCTTTAATTCATATTATAGACTGAATTCAACTTTTCTTTCATTGAATTCCTACCAACAATCTCTCCAGTTTTGATTGAGAAGAGTGTAAAGCTCTGAGTATAACAGTGTTTACACCCATTTCTCCTTTCCATGACATCACTTTTAACTTCATTCCTTGTGGTTATACACAAAAACATTAAGTATTTTATGTATGAATTCATATACTTGTTGGGCATTTGAACCTTTTCTTTATTGATGCTTGTGTAGGGCCTTGGGGCTATTTAATCTCAATTATTTATTATTCATGATATTGAGTTGTATGAGTTCACTATAAATGTTAAGTATCAATCCCTTATTGGAGTGTAGAGTTTGTAAATATTTTTCTAACGTGAAGATGGTTTTAGTCACAGTATTCTTTGCTGTTCAGAAACCTTTCATTCCCACGTAATCCTATTTGTCAGTATTTGCTTTACTGTCTCAGCCTTGGTAGTTATAGTTGCCTTTGTTCTTCCTATGTCTTTCACCATGAAACTCAGTGTTTTTCTACCTCTATGAAGTACAACATACAGTTTAACAGTGATTGCATTTGTAGTGTTGGGTAATTTCAACACTTTGGCTGTAATCATTTTACTGAAGCAAAACATCTTGAGGATCTGTATGCATTTATATGTCTGGGAAAATTTCTTTGTGTGTGTTGTGGGGAGGTGCATTTGTGGAGAGAAGTCAGAGTTTGATATGGGGTTTCTTCCTTAGTTGCTCTCCAACTTCTGTCCTGAAATAAAGTTTCTTACTAGACTCGGAGCTTTCTGATTCAGCTAAACTATTTAGCTTAACCATTTGTTTGGATATTTCTGTCTCTTCTTCCACCAGTGATACGATTATAGTCGTCTAGCACCACATCCAGGTTTTATTTTACATGACTTCAAACGCAAGTCCTCATGCTTGTATAGCAAACAATACTGAACTGGAGCCTGGCCTTTGTTATTAACATTTCCTAGTCTGGGGATTAAAGAGGCAGTTCAGCCCTTAAAACCATGTGTGCTTTTGTAGAGTTAGTTCCTACTGAATATAACTCCCAATGCCTGTGTTGGGTGGTTCATGAACAGCTCTAACCCTAGATCCAGGGAGTTCAGTTAGATTTGGTAAGGTCAAGGACCTCACTGAGCCCAGAAATTTGGGTAGGCTTCTAGTACCAAGCATGATTACCCTCCCATCAGCAATGAACATTGCTGAGCATCTGTGACTGAAGTAGTAGGTCAAGTTGCTTGAGCATATGTGGAGAAGTAGTATAGATGCATCATAGAATAGATGTAGTTTTAGCCTTTTGAGAACTCTCCACACTGATTTGCAGAGTGGCTACACCCGGTTTGTAATCACAACAGGAACAAATGAATGTTCACATTCCCTGCCATGCCTGCCAGATTAATTCTTCATTGTCTTATTCTTAGGTATTCTGGCTAGGATGAGATGAAAGAAATCTCAAACTTGCTCTAATTTGCATATCTAATTTGATAAAGATTTTTGATATATTTGAGCCAGTTTTCATTTCTTCAGAGAGCCTTCCATTTGAACCTGTAGCCCATTTTTTAAATGGGTCATTTGTTAACTTGATCTTTTGTTTTCGGAGTTCTTTATTTTGGATAGTAATTTCCTGTCATAGATGCAGCTAGCGAAACTTCTCTCCGTCTAGGTGGGCTTCCTGCCTCCTCACTTACTTCAGAAGCCTTTTAGCTTCATGATTCCTAATAATCAATTGTGGGTCAAATGGAATCCTATTCAAATGTCCTTTTCTGAATGAATCTAACAAGTTACTACATTTCTCTCTGTCTCTCTATCTCCATCTCTCTGTCTCTCTTTGTCTCCCCCACCCCTCTCTCATTACTGAGGGGTGAAATGCAGGTCATGGTCTTCAGTTTTTCTCCTAGATGATTGTGGAAAGGACATGAAGCTTGGCTGTAGACAACAGATTTAAGTAAGATCCCCAAATGAAAAAACTGAGCAGCTCTCAAGAACTTATCACAAAAGCAAATTCCAGGACCCTCACTCAATTAGATAAATCAGAGACTTCAAGAGTGGAGAGGACCTACACTTTAAATTTTATTATACACACACACACACACACACACACACACACACACACACCAGAAGAGGGCATCAGATTCCATTGCAGATGGTTGTGAGCTACTATGTGGTTACTGGGAGCTGAACTTAGGACCTCTGGAAGAAGAGTCAGTGTTCTTAACCACTGTTTCACAGTTGAGGAGGAGAGTGAACCAGCAGTCTCAACTAACCTGGACCCCTGAGATCACTCTGACACTGATTCACCAACCAGGCAATATACACTAGCCGGTCTGAGGCCCCCGACACATATACAGAAAAAGACTGTTTGGTCAGTGGGAAAAGATGTACCTAACCCTGGAAAGAGTTGAGGTCCCAGGGAGTGGGGAGGCCTGGCCCAGGCATGGGGGGGGGATAGTGGGGGCATTCTCTTGGAGACTGCAGGGAGGAGAAATAGAAGAGAGACCATGGGAGGGCAGACCAGGAGATGGTTAATGACTGGACTATAAAAAGAAGTAATATAATAACAATAATAATAATAATAATAATAATAATAATAATGTAATTAACAAAAAAGTAGAACTAGAGAACAGCAAGGCGTGTTTTTACTATGGATGCAAGGTCATTCTCATATACAGTAATATTTGAAAAGCATTAACTTAATTAAAATTACTGGATAACAAGGCTTGCTTAAGATGCATTTCTGTGCTGGCAACAATATATTTTCCAGTAAAATATATTACCATTTATAAATTATACTTTCATTAAAAAATCACCCAAAATGTTGATTTGGAAAAATCTGTCAAACAAAATAATTTACAGTTTGCATTGTCAACTACATTTGAAAACATAAAGTTTCTGTTCCCATAAAACCAGGCATTTATACTTCTTGAGGACATTATTATGCAGCCTTCTGTCATTGGAGATCAATGGCTAGATAATATGCCAGCATCTTTGATCAATGAAGATGTTCTTTTCCCCAAAATTCACACAGATATGTCCAAATAAACTATGTATAACTATGTATTTGCAATTATATTTTCAAAGATTAAATAACAAATACCTTTATGCCTAATATTTTGTATTTTATTATTTAGTAATCCTCCTTATAAAACTATTGATAATCTTATAATAAAGCTTATTACCAAGTAATTTATCTTCTATTCAATTGTTTAAATAGTTTTATCCATTAAACACCACATAAGCATTTTTTGCATTGTTTTTGGACTATTGTGGACTATTACAAAACTTTATATAGTATCTATTGCTTTTATATACTATTATTAGGTTGATAAAGATTTTTGATATATTTTATCCATATATTAATTATTTTTAAAGATTTTTAATATTTTTACTTTTAATTATATATATAAATTCATGCTTGTATTGGTGTTGTACACATGTATGCAAATATTGGCTAAGTCCAGAAGAGGGTGTTAGATCCCAGGGATCTGAAGATACAGGCAGTTGAAAACCACCTGATGGTAGGTGCTGATGGCTAAGCTGTGGTCCTTTGAAGAACAGGTAGCCCTCTTAAGTACTTAACAATTTCTCTTTCTGTACTAGTAATTTTTAATGTATTTCTTTACTATGTTGCCTTCAGTCATTCAGGCAGGTAGTAGAATAAAAAATATTATAGAGTCTTTATGGTAACTTGAGTTCTCCCAATGGCATTCATTTATCCTGAGATATAAATGTAATCTATAATTTTCAAAGAAAATTGAAAAGAGGAAGACTGGACAGTTGTTCACTGGTCTTAAAGGGAGAAAAAGAGAGCAAGCATGAGAGATGATGATAGGAAGGGGCTAGAAACTATTTGTTATTCTAAATTGCTTATGCTATTCTGCATTTAGAGAACCAGGCAGACTTTACCAATTGTCTGAATACATTAGGCAAAAGAGATAAGAAGGCTATTGTGCAAATATCATCCTGGTTTTTCTATGCTGGTAAACAAAGGCACTTTCTGTTAGGAGGGTTCATGGAAAAACCCATGATGTAATTGACACAAACGCTCCTGCAGCTGAACCAAAAGGATCCGATAAAAATGGGCTGATCGTATTGCATGTAGGCAATGCATGATTATGACAGAGAAGTCTCTACACAGAACTGTTCTTAGACTATCCCTGTAGGATAACAGTCAAAATTCAAAATCCCATACAATGAAATCTTAGATTTTTATAATATACATATAGAAATGCCTCCAGGTCTCTATCCACGAGCCTCTCTCAGTAACTGAATTGTGCTGAAGGTCGTGATGTGCCTAACAAATTATCATAACTCTCCAAGGCTGGCCTGGGAATCCATCCAATCATGTACCTCTAGAAGGATTTCATTTTGGTTTTAAAGCAGTCAAGCTTTTGAATGCTTCCTTAGAGATTCTATGAAACACAGTATATCAACACATTTAACATATTTTCCACATTTTACCAATGCTTTGTAAAACAGTGTCCCAATAGCCTATATACAAATTTGTATTTCTGTTTCAATAGGAACCCATGGAGTAGTGTCTTAATGTATTATGATGAAAAATACCAGAGGAACAGCAGATGTTTACGATTAAGCTTTTCTGAGAATATTTGTCTCTGAGAAGGCCATATGCAGGGAGAGAGTAGTAGAAAAAGAATTACCTATATCCTATATCCAGGAAAGGAACTTTTAAAACAATCTGCTATAACTTTTCAAATTAAGAACTTACATTAAATATTAAATACCTTCATATCAATCTTTTTTTTTTGCAAAGATGACCACCATGAAAAGTTATAGGAGTTTGTTTTGACCTAATTCATTTGTAGCATTCATACATAACTTTTGTTTGTTCAACCTTTAAGTGTGCCATATACACACAGATATAGCTTAGTGACTCAGCTACACCAATATTTCATGATTAAAAGGCCTAAAATAAATAAGCAATTGTCAAGCTGCTGAAATGCCTAGGGATCCTGCAGTCCTCTAGTAATTAATTTCGATCACCTTAGAGAGACTGCCTAGGGGAAGGCTATGGTTGCCACATGTGAAAGACATCTTCCCATTCAAGTTGCAGGTCTTTCACAAAGTCTGGTTCCATTTTTAATGATATCATTTGATGACAACCATTTCACCAGTGATATTTTTGACATATCACCACCTCCCCTCTTCCGATAAGGCTGGAAATAAAGCATGGGTGGGAGCCTTCCTCCTGCCCCCCCTCCCCAACTTCCATGCAGCTCTGTCAGTCCTGTATCTCCCAACTTGAATGAGACACTGTGGGACCTCTTTAGAATTGTGTTTTATGAATAATTAGGCCTTTGTTCCCTCTTTGCCATTTTGTGACATCATGAGTCTCTACAGATGAACAAGGTTTTAGCCTTTGTGGGTGTGAAGATAATAGTTATGAATTATATATCATGTCCATGAGTAGGAAGACAGATGTAACATTTAAACATTACTTCTTGATTCTTTGTGAAGGAGAAAGATAACTGTTACATGCAATTTTTTTCTTAGATGTAAACAAAGTTGTATTCACCACAGACAGGGTACTGCCAACAAAAACAAAATAAATGACCCCAGAAAAGTGTGACTCAGAGAACTGACAGTTTGGCCGGGACTACATATAGGAACCTGGGCAGCTTAAGAAAGGTACACTACTGTCACAGAAAACTTCAATATCCTAAAATCCTTGGGAAGGAGTGCTCCTCCGCACCTTCATAATGAAAAGTTGGTCTAGTCTTGTACAGGTCTTTCTCTGCTAATTACAACTGGATACAGTTCAGAAGGAAAACAGCCATGTCATGCACGGAGATCAGAGTTCCACAACATTGGTGCTCAGTGTGTTGGCACTGCCTCATTTGTTCAGTGACAGGGATTCTGATTTGGAGATGGCACTATAGTGGCACTTTCTAGCTAACATACTTTTTTTGAACAGAGCATTAAAGGATCTCACAATGTGAGTGACATGTAGGAAAATTAGTACTTCATAGTAATAATTAGTATTCACATTGGGAGCATTGTCTAAGTCTTTGATTCATCCTTTCCAGGTTAGGAAATTTAAGGTTCTATTACATTATCAAACTATTTAATATGCTGTTAAGACAGTTTAAAGCTTATTGTCCTCATCGCAAAATGTTAACATTTTTAATTGGAACAGTGCTCAGGAGCTACAGGAAAAAGTACCCAGAATTTGAAACCATGTTGGGCTACACAGAAGACTGTTCTCAAGTAAGTAAGTAAGTAAGTAAGTAAGTAAGTAAGTAAAGAAAGAAAGAAAGAAAGAATAAAATATAGAAAATAAAACATATGGAATACTTATAGTTATTGTTGTTGCTTTTTTTGGACTCTCCTCATGTTTTTAATTTACTTAATTTGTATTGTTGATGTAGAATATTCCCTTGAGGGAAGAATTTCTGTCTGTGGTAATTTTTATTCAAAATATTAAAACAATAATAATATGGATATTTATTATACTGAATAAATGAATGAATAGAACAATAAAATTGTCTCTTAGAGAGTTTGGTGCAGGGGCTGACAAGGCAGCTAAGTAAGTGTGTAAAGTGCTTCCAAAGTTTGTGGACCCGAGTTTAGACCTTCAGTGTCCACATACTGAAGTGAGGATGATATGGAGGTTTGCTTGAAATATCTGTCTCGGGAGGCAGATACAGGGGATCCCTGGAGTAAGGTGGCTAGCTAGACTACACAAATCAGCAAGCTCTGAAATATCCTGTACTGGAATCTAAGTTGGAGAACAATGAAGGATGAGATCCACTTTCAACCTTTGACCTCCACACACATGCACACTCACACACATGTCAACATTCACACCTGGATGCATACCACATATACTTCAGGAGCTTGAAGACTACCATTTTAGAGTAAATACATCAGCAAAAATATTTCATTCAATTACTTTCTACTTTCATTTACAAGTTAATTATTCATTAGACACATCTTTGGTGTTTATTGATTTATGTATGCTATAGAATTTTAAATTCTATTGAACATTGGAAGATAAATAATATTTATATTTTGCAGCTAACAAATCATTATGGATGCAGAGTTGCAGAATTTCTGAATGATTCGTGTCTTGGGAGAGTATAAAGAACTGACAAGTATCAGCTACTGAGAGCCTATAGCCTATATAGTATTGTTTTGAGAAAGTGCTGCATTTTAATTAAAATTCCCCCCTGCTCTGAGCCTAATATATCTGGGATACTATTCAACTCATGTGTTCATTGACATAGATATTATGTATGCATGTGTGATATCATAGTATACCAAAATGATTGGATGATTAGCTCCCTTATTGTGAGAAAGCTTCTATCTATTAAGGAGAAAGAGAAATAATAAGACTCAAAAGTGGATATTTTATTGTAATTCAATAGTTCATATTACACAAATAAACTCTTACTCTATGAAATACATGCATGATGAAAGTAGAACAGAGAGAAAAAGAAAGATATGCACATACAGAGAAAGATAGAGAAAGAGAGATTGTCGTAAAGTCATAGACAGAGTCGAAATAATGTGGGTTCCTGAAAGAGCAACACTGATTGGATATAGTTCTTTCCCCAGAATGTCATGACTCCAGGATTATATGCAGTGGAGATCCTTCTTCAGAGGGAACTGTGTTATATATTCTATAGTTTCAGACTCCAATTCTGAAAAGGGTAGGGCAGGAAGCATGGACTGAGCAGCTGCAAGTCAGCAGAACTGAGTGCTGCTGGTAGTCTCTCGTTGCAAGGGCTTCCTCAGTACCAACCAAAACCTGGAGTCCATCATTCTAGTGGACTGTTTTTCACCGTTAGCTGATTTACTAAATTGCAGATGTCAGTGGTGTTTGCCTAGATCAAGCTTATCAGTAATAAAGTGAATAATATCATTTTCAGCTGTTTGTTTAGCTTGCAATTGGCTTTGAACTTAGGGACAGAAGAGGGATGATATTTATTGCGCTTCTCTAGAATCCAAATCATCATGTTCAGCCCAAAATCTTTTAATCCAGGAAGTCTGCTTTACATCACAGGCGTTCCTTCTCTGCATGACCCATCTTTTTGAAAGCACACAGCCAAATGGAAAAGTTTCGTATAGTGACCTTGAATCTATGGATTTATAAAAACATAAAAAGAAGGATAAATATCACAATAGGCATATGTATTTCATTTGGTTTTCAATACTCAAGAGTCAGTGATATATATATATATCGTCGTATGTGTGTGTGTGTGTGTGTGTGTATGTGCGTGTGTGTTTGTGTGTGCTTTCCACATGGAGTGGAAATTCTCACCCCAAAAGCCATAAGGCATCATAAAAAAAAAAAATGATCATTTCAATAGTAGCAGAAAATTCTTTGACAAAATTCAGCATGCCTTCCTGATATTTTTAAGAAAATGAAGAGTCGGTCATAGGAACATACCTCAATATATTAAAAACTATATTCAGGAAACACACAGCCACGATCATCTTAAATGGAGAAAAGCTTGAAGCAATACCACTAAAGTCAGGAATGAGACATAGCTATCCACAATCCTCACTTCCTTTCAATATTGTGCTCAAAGTGATAGCTAGGCTAATATGGCAAGAGAAGAATATTAGAGATATGCAAATAGGACATAAGTTAAACTATCACTATTTGCAGATGATATATGATACATTAGAGGTCCTGAAAACTACACAGGGACTTTTAGAAACTATAAACAAATACAGCAACAAGGCAGGATACAGAATCATTTTGGACAAAACTATAGCTTTTCTATACACCACCAACAAATACACAGGGAAGGATTACATGGACACAATTCTATTCACAATAGCCTCAAAGAAAATAAAATATATAGGAATGAACCTAACCAAGGAGGAAATGGACCTCTATAACGAAAACATTAAAACTCTGAAGAAAGAGAGAGAGAAAAAGTCATTAGAAAATGAAGAGACATGCTATGCTCATGGGTTCATAGAAACAACATTGTAGAAATGGCAATTCTACCAAAGTCATTTACACAGACCTGATGTAATTCCAACCAAAACTTCCATCTCATTCTTTACAATAATAGAAAAAAAAACTTCCAAAATTTATATGTAACCACAAAAGATCCCAGACAGGCAAAACTGAGGTGTGTGTGTGTGTGTGTGTGTGTGTGTGTGTGTGTGCAAGAACAATTATAAGGAGGTAAGAGACCATAAATTAGAAAGAGTAGGGGGATGGGAGTATATGGGACAGGATAGAGAAAAATAAAAGGGGAAATATTATAATAATATTTTAAGTTCAAAAATTAAAATATCTTTAAAAACTCACACAAATACCATTTCACAGAATCATTTCAAGTCATTTTAGCAGTTCTGATGATGACTGTAATCATTGGCCTTTTCTTATACATGCCATTGCAAAACATCAACAATTTATAAAAAACACCTTTGTGACCTAGAAAAACAGCTCAGCTACTTGCTGCTCTTGTAGAAGATCTGGATTTAGTTCCAAACACCCATATGGCAGTGTATAACCATCTGTAAGTCAAGTTCCAAGGACTATCTGGCCTTTATGAGAACAAGGTATACAAGTGTGATATGCGGGAAATGCACATACACAGCAAACTAACTACATTAATAAATATCAGTACACTATCATCAACAAACAAGCAAAAATACTCCACATAAGTTAGACCAAATTATATTAAACATGCATACCACTAAAATATTTATTTTGAACTAATATTTTAAAAGTTCGTGAAAAATCCATAGACTATGGTTTTATGTTAGCTAAATTAAAATAGTTTTATGTAATTGCTATATGCCACAAGTATGTTTTCTCTATGTTATCCTCCTTGGTACATTGTAAAATTATGATATTCCCACTAAATAAAGATATAGGTTTTTTTTTTGTTCATATGCCTACTCTGAGAAAAATAAAGTATGTGTCTTAAAACAGAATGAATCCTTAACTCTGGGCAAAAAATTTCTGAAAATTTACCAGAACATTCCAATATAGGTTGGTTTACACTTTCGATAGTGTTTATTCTTGTTCATTATGTCATCATCATCAAAATCATCATCATTGCCCTCAGCATCATCACTGTCATTATTCCCATCATCGTCATCTTCGTTGTCGTCACCGCCACCATTATTTCATCATCAGCCATCATTACCTCCCATCCATTATCATCATGATTACCACCATCATCATCATTATCATTGTCATCATCATCCATCATCATCATTGTCATCAATGTCATTGTCGTGGTTACTGTCACCATTATTTCATCAGTAGTTATCATTCATATCATTATTACTATCATCATCTTTTATTTTTTGCAGTTTTGTATATATATGATGTACTCTGACCATACTTTCCCAGTATTATTATCTTACCCCTCTCTCTCTTATCAAACCCCTTCTTCCAGTTATATACCCCCTCTCAAGTTTGTGTGTGCCCCACTACATTTGATCAGGGATGCTTGCATACATATTCATTGGAGGTTATTTGCTTGAGTACCAGCCACTAACTGGTATGACATTGAGGAGGAATAAACTTTTTTTTTTCACAAATCTCCATTTTTCAGTTCTGTGACATTTCTTCACCATGCCCTCTATTACTCTCTAGGGATAAATAGCTACCTTATTTCTCCTTCCCAAACCCACTGCTGCCCTCATTCTGTTTACATTAAGCAAGTACACAAAATTAGAAACTCTGACAGCACCGCCTAAAAGTAGTATTTTTAAAGAGTGGTGTCTCATGAGCTAGTCTGTTCATTTATTTGGATTAACTTGAAATGCAGATAAGCACAAACAGCGTTATAATGAAGTATTACATTTAAATGGGCCCACCTCAATCTAGCCGTGACCTGTGTTTGCAGGGAGCCCTGGGTCCTTCACCTGTTTCCAGGGAACCAACAGAGCTCCCTGTACTCCTGAAGTACAAGGCACCTCAACAAAGAGAGCAACCTGTGCGAGGTGCTCCATGATGGCAGCTCATAGATAATAAATACAGCTTTTGTCTCCCAGCTCTGTGTGACCTCTAACTTACTAATGATGCCTTTGTATTCGTCTCTCACATAATGCTTCCATCAAAGAATTCAAATGAAAAGCCAACCATAATTCGATATTTTACTTAAATGGCTAATTTTCTGCCCTATTTGTGCATGTGTTAATGTGCCCTTGATTTTTTGTTTCCTCTTTCATCATAGAAATCTGCATTCAATTAGAAGATTTTAAAAGCTTTAGCAGCCGGGACTCTACGTTTCAATCGCAAATAAGTCCATGTTATTCAGGGCCACCATTTCAGGTGACCTCCAGCTTTCCTGGAGATTCTCAGTAACTAATTTTCTCCTGAGTATTATTCATTCATATGCCATGTTACTCACTAAATCCCCATGGTGTGTGAATGCTCCAGTTCTTAATTAATCAATTTACATACAGCATTGATGATTAAAGTTACTATTATATATTTAATTATCCTTTCTCTATATACCTGCCATACTTTGAAAAGTCACATGGCAATTTCCCTACATTCTCCCATTGGATGCTTCCAATTCACCCAGCTCGTATTTCTTCTGTTAATCTACTGTTCGTTACAAATTATGAATCATCTTTTATTAGTTCCTTCTCCTTATTTTCCCTACTCAAACATGAAGCATTCATTGGTTCTCCCTCTAGGCTTCATTTTGAATCTGTCCAGTACTTGTCATTGCCACCATTACCACCCACCAGATACTTTGCACTCATTTTCTCATTACTCCTTATTTAGACAGTTTGTAAATGTGGAGATGTGATATAATAATCCACTATAACATAAGTATAGCACATGTAAAAATGCACATAACAATCAAATCTAGCAAAGTATATAGTTTAGAAATAGAGGGCAGTATAGACTGATGACTGTTTATTCTTGACACATGGTTGGCCCAGATCTTCAGCTCAATGATATCCATAGTCAACAGAGAGTATTGGATAATCTTGATAGACTTAGGAAAGACAAAAGTTCAAAATCTGATGAACAGTTTCCACTAAATAAATGTCAGTTCTGCACCATGTAAACTGAAAAATTCTGCTTAGTTACCCTGAACCAAAGACTACCTGTACTGTATTTAATGACGCTTCCTCATTTCTTACTTCCCATTCTACTTACTGGTCCATTTTCCACTCAGCAGACACAATTAATTTTAAATTAATTTAAATGCAATGTTTTCTTTTGATAGAAATATAGATTTAAATGAAATTGTAAGGGAAAAATACAGAGCTCAATAGCCTTAGTTTCTCTGTTCTCATTTGATAATAGAGTTATAAAAAAGAAAAGGAGAAACAATTTGAGAGAAGACAAAGGAAAGGAATATCATAGACAGATCCTGTGTACTTTATCCAGTTCTTACAGTGTTATTGACTAAAGTCATAAGTAGCATGCAAATGCTGGAATGTTGAGACAGGATGTTCCTGTGTCCATCAGAATCTGTCCCGCTTCCTTGTAGAAAAGTACAGACTTCATATTCACCCCTGAACCACCTGTAAACATTTATCTGGTTTAGGCTTCCATCATTTTGTATTTTTTAGAAATATCAATGAACTAATATGAAATTTCACCCTTTTTGGAATTGGTTTTCACATAGCATCTTTCTCTGGAGAGTCCTAAGTTATTACATGGCTCCACACTTCCTTGTTACGGTGACTAATGCTTTCTGTATAGATGTATTCTAGAAAATCACTCCTTCAGGGGTATCAAAATTAGATGTGCTTCAGCATTAAGGGGAAAGCGCTGTAAAAATTCTTTTCAGGACTTCATACAAAGAGGAACCCATTCAAGGCTTTTTAATTTAAATTTATTTTACTGATACATACAAATGTAAAATTGCACATATTTTGATACCATATGATATTTTAGTACATGTAAATACAGTGTTCAAATAAGAGTAAACATATTTGTCCTCATGAAGCATACAGGAAGATAAGATTCTATTTCTCTAGTGTAAGGACTCAAGAGAGGCAAGGCCTAGTTGCAAGGTGAAGTATGTCTACTATTTAAAGAATAGTTTCAAGTAGCTACATGCTATTTGTGACATTTTTAAAATAATATTGTCAGAACTCAATAAGGAGTACACGGTATCTGTCTATGATGTTTCTTTTCCTGTTCTTTTATTAGTTTCTTATTCTCTCTGAGACCCTATTCTATTTTATATCATTAATTAGTGGGTGGTTATTGTGTATCTTAACTAGCATTTGGTATTTTTCTTATTTGTATTTTAATAAGCATATGTGATACTTGTATTTTGATAAGTATATGGAAACATCTCATGATAGCTTAATGTATATTGTATATCAGATTTCTAATGGTGTTTTAAGTATTTTGATATGTTTTTTATCATGTGTGTATATTCTCAGGTATAATGGTAGACTTGATTCTTACTCATATTCACCTTGGAATATTTATTTTGTTTACTGTTAAGCCTTAGAAAATTTTATCCATTCATTCTATATATTATACTTCAATATTTTTAAATAACTAATAATATTTTTAAATAACTAATAAAATATATCCATGGTTATAACAATTTTTACTATTTATTTAGGTCTTTGTTTTCTTTTATCAGCATTGTATTCTTCTTAGCATTTAAATATCCAAAGTGTTTATCCATGATTATATATTTCTATCCTTTTTGAGTAGTTGCAATTTTTATTTTATTTTATTTTTAATTTTATAATTCAGCACTGCAGTACTATTCTATTAATCACAATTTTCTTGTGATTTACATAATTTATGTTGTATTTCAATGTTATATCCTCATTTATTTTGATTACAGGGCTGATCTTTCATTTTTCCTCTGTACCCTCCTTTCTGTTCCTTTTGAAGAATTATTGATATTATCTAACATCTGGACACAAAGACCTTTTTTTTCCTTTGAGACATGTGAATTTTTCTTTCTTTGCAAATATTATTATTATTATTCATTAATCTCTTTTTACAGTCTTGACTTTATCCCCCTCCTGGTCCACCCTCTGACTGTTCCATATCCCATACCTCTTCCCACAGTGCCCTCCTCCCACAATCCCCCCCCACAGTGTACAAAAGGATGTCCCCTCCCCAACAGACCTCCCTACTCCCTGGGGCCTCATCTTCTTTCACTGAGGCCAGACCCAGCACTCCTCTTCTGTATACATGTTGGGGGCCTCATATCAGCTGGTGTATGTTGCCTGTTTGATGGCTTAGTGTCTGAGATATCTCAGGGATACTTGTTAGTTGAGATTGTTGGTCTTCCTATTAGGGTCACCCTCCTCCTCAGCTTCTTTCAGTTTTCCAATAATTCAACCACAGGGGTCACCAGCTGGCCATTAGTTGGGGTTAAGCATCTGCATCTGACTCTTTCAGCTGCTTGTTGGGTCTTTCAGAGGGCAGTCATGCTAGGTCGTTTTCTCAGACTTTTCTCCACTTTTATTCCTGCAATTGTTTCAGACAAGAACAATTCTAGGTCAGAATTTTTGACTGTGGAGTGGCAACTCCATCCCTCAACTTGATGCCTGTCTTTCTACTTGAGGTGGGCTGTACAAGTTCCCTGTCCTCACTGTTGGGCATTTCATCTAAGGTCCCTCTCTTTGAGTCCTGAGAGTCTCTCACCTCCGAGGTCTCTGGTACATTATAGGGGGTCCCCCTACCTCCTACCTCTAGAGGTTGCCTGTTTCCACTCTTTCTGTTGGCCCTCAGAACTTCAGTCCTGTGTCCCCCACCCAATACCTGATCATGTTCTTCTCTACCCCTCTGTGTCCCCTCTCCCACCATGTCCCCCTCTCCCTTCCCCCTCCTGTGATTGCTTTCTTCTCCCTCCCAAGTGGGATTAAAGCATCCTCACTTGGGCCCTTCTGCTCCTTAGCATTCTTGAGTTCTGTGATTGTATCTTGGGAATTCTGTACATGTTTGGCTGATATACACTTATTAGTGAGTACATACCATGCATATCCTTTAGGGTCTGAGTTACCTCACTCGGGATGATGTTTTCTAGTTCCATCTCTTTGCCCACAAAACTCATGATGTCCTCATTCTTTTTTTTTTTTTTTTTTTTTTTTTTTTTTTTTTTTTTTTTTTTGAGACAGGGTTTCTCTGTGTAGCTCGGGCTGTCCTGGAACTCACTTTGTAGACCAGGCTGACCTTGAACTCAGAAATCTGCCTGCTTCTGCCTCCCAAGTGCTGGGACTACAGGCAAGCGCCACCACCGCCCAGGTTTTTCTTTTTTTTCTTTTTCTTTTTCTTTTCTTTTTGTCCTCGTTCTTAATAGCTGAGTAGTATTTCATTGTGTAAATGACCCACATTTTCTGTATCCATTCTTCTGTTGTTAGACATTGTGGTTGTTTCTAACTTCTGGCTATCACAAATAAGGCCAATATGAACATAGTGGAACATGTGCCCATATGGCATGGTGGGGCATCTTTTGGGCATATGCCCAAGAGTAGTATAGCTGGGTCTTCAGGTGTATCTCTTTCCAATTTTCTGAGGAACCTCCAGACTGATTTCCAGAGTGGTTTCACCAGTTTGCAATCCCACCAGCAAAGCAGGAGTGTTCCTCTTTCTTCACATCCTCATCAACATATGCTGTCACCTGAGTTTTTTATCTTAGCCATTCTGATTGGTGTAAAGTGAAATTTCAAGGTCATTTTGATATGCGTTTCTCTGATCACTAAGGACTTTGAACATTTTTTTTTAAAGTGCTTCCCAGCCATTCAAGATTCCTCTGTTGTGATTTCTCAGTTTAGTTCTATACCTCATTTTTGATTGGGTTGTTTGGTTTCTTGGTGGTTAGCTTCTTGAGTTCTTTATATATTTTTGGATATTAGCCCTCTATTGGATGTGGAGTTAGTGAAGATTTTTTTCCCAGTATGTAGGTTGTCAATTTGTCCTATTGGCTATGTCCTTTGCCTTACAGAAACTTTCCAGTTCTATGAGGTCCCATTTTATCAATTCTTGATTTTAGAGCCTGAGCCATTGGGTGTTTAGGAAATTTCTCCCTGTGACAATGAGTTCAAGGCTTTTTTCCATTTTCTCTTCTATTAGACTCAGTGTACCTGGTTTTATGTTGCGGTCCTTGATCCAGTTGGATTTGAGCTTTATGCAAGGTGACAAATATGGATCTATTTCCATTTTTCTACATACATCTACTTAGACCAGGACCTTTTATTAAAGATGTTTTCTTTTTTTTTTTTCATTGTATATTTTTGACTTCTTTGTCAATCATCAAGTGTCTGTGTGTGGTTTTATTTCTGGATCTTCGATTCTAGTCCATTGATCAGTGTGTCTGTCACTGTACCAGTACCATCCAATTTTTATCACTATTGTTCTGTAGTAGAGCTTGAGGTAAGGGATGGTGATTAGAAGTACCCCAAGATATTTTATATTATTTGTGACTATTGTGAATAGTGTTGTTTCCCTAGCAGAAAATTTCCATGTATAGTAAGTGGAGATGGCATGCAAGAATATATCATAAAGGCAAGCAGAGCTTTCTCCCACTGGAAATGCTGGAAATAACCTTGAATACAAATGAAGAATGCTTGGGTGAGCTCATGAGTAGCCTGGATAGGACTAAGGAAATAGCAATTTCTTCTGAAGATTAGTATATTTAAAAGCTGTATCATTTTTAAAAGCTTATTACAAATTATTTAGCATATGAGGTTAAAAAACAAAGAAATAATGAAAATCTGAAGTAATAGAGACCAAGAATTTGCAGATATCAAGTCAGATCTCCTGTGTCCTCCAAGAATGACAGGTAGTATAATTCTGAACAAGGTTCTATAATGATTATTAATTTGTCATTTCAAATCAGTAGAATAAGTGTTCTTGATTTCTTGATAATAGCCTGTGGGGTTTTAGATGAAAAATATCTTCCAAAAGCTTGGGTATTTGAATACTTAGTCCTCAGTTACTGTTTAGAGGGGTTTAGAACATGTGGCCTTACTATGGGAGGAAGATGGAATAGAGAATATATTTCTGTGACCTACCTCCAGTTGGCTTCCTCTGATTTGCTCTTCTTGACCATGTGAATTTTCTGAGTCTAGCTCTCGTTAACTTAACTATTGCTTGCATGATGATTTCCAACCATGATGGATTCTTCTCCCTCAGAAGCTCTAAGTCAAATTAAACTCTTTCTTCAGTAGGAAGTCACTTTTTTCATTGTGTTCTATCACAACAGTAGAAAACTAATACATATCCATTGTGGTTTGGGAGAGGTCATCTCTCAAAGTGGTTTTAATTTATATTCTCCTGGTGACTAAGAACAGGAGATGGATTTTAGAATATGGCTTTACCCTTTGTTTTAGGTTTAAGAACATTATCTTCATTTCCTAAGCCCATTTGTTGATTGACAGCTATATTTTCTTGGTGTCTGCCTTTTGAAGATTTTAGTAAATTGTGGATGCTAGATTCCTTCTGTTGTGTAGCTGGCTGGTAAAGGCTTCCACTTTTCTTGGGGTATTTGTTTTCCTTATAGTTTTTGTGTGTGTGCATGTGTGTGCATATGCGTGCATGCATGTAAGGTTTTAGATATCCTAATGAACTAATCATGTTAGCAAAACCTGATATTCTCCTGCCTAAGAATAAAAGTAGGTCCACATCTATCACCTTATATTGAAATCAAAATGGATCAAAGACCTTATCTTAAAACATGAGACACTGAATCTGCTACCAAGAAACATAAAGAATATTTTCAAGACCATAACTTTTGAAACAAATTTCAAAAGCACAGGGACTAGCCCCAAGAGTCAGCAACTGGAAGGGCTTTTTTGTTGTTGTTTTAAAGGGAGTGGTACATTCTATGTAATATGCTATGTCAAGGTGACATTTTCAGAGTTGTTTGCCGTGTTTATTTATTATTCTGTGTTAGCTAATATGTCTGTAGAAGATATTTAATTTCATTTCTGATGTTATTGATTTTAACTTTCATTGTGAATTTCACTAGACATACCATCCTTCTTAATAGCTTTTCAGAAAATTACCTCATTGATTTGTTGATTTTTCTAGTTTAAATTAGATTTGTTTTGATTCTTCTCTTCTCAGGTTATTTAACTATCATTTAAAATCATTGATCAATAACTTTCTCTTTCAGATATGTCAGTTTAGGGCCACAGATACCTCTCAGCACTGCTCCAGGTTTATACACAAGTTCTGTTTTTGTGGATTTGTTTTACATTTCAATTATTTCATTGTATTTCTGTAATTTCTCATGATGTCTTTGAGTAGCTGTGTGTGTGTGTGTGTGTCTGTCTGTCTGTCTGTCTATCTGTATCTGTGTGTGTGTGTGTGTGTGTGTGTGTGTGTGTGTGTGTATGTGTGTGTATGTGCATGATACTCTTTAACTACAGCCTCTGCTTGAGAGATTTTTTTGATTTTTTGATTCTTTACAGTTTGGTTGCTTAGTTTCCAAATCTTTTTCATATTTGATTACATTTATTTCAGTGTTAATATTTAATTGGTTGCATTGGTGCATCTCATTTATTTGTTGACATTTGCTAAATGATATAGGTTAAGGTCTATACTAACCAGTGTGCTATAGTTACTTGAGGAGAATTTGTAGCTTGTCCTTGTATTAGCATTATTATTAATGACAAGTTATGTTGTGGCATTCTGTTCTTTTATTTTTGCTTCTTTTCTGTCTAATTATCAGTTGCTGAAAGAGAGGTTCTGACTTCTTCAACTATAATTTTATATCTATTGCTCCTTTTATTGTTACACCACAGTTATCCTAAGAAGGTATCAAATTCCTAAATACAAGCTCATTGTTTTATCTATAGATATCACTTGATAGCCATAGGTATAAAAACGCAATTAATTTACAAAACTATCAAAGCATGTGATGTAGGAGAGAGAAAGAATAGAATTGGAGGAAGGCAGGGAATCCCTACCAACAAGATGAAAGAATATATTGAAATATCTTCAAGTAGCCCATCCATAGTAAGGTACACTTAATAACAAAAGTCTATTTGTCAAAAAGTACAAATAAGTATACAGTTAATTTAACATGCATTTGCTGATCACACAACTCTATCATTTATATAGAATACACTCAAATCCACAGAAGTATAAGATCATAAAGAAAGAATAGCTTGTCTGTAGACATGTCTGTCTTCCACTTCAAATAAGTTCTTAGACAGTGGAAAATTAGGAACAATGAACCATTTCCACAGGCGTTTCTAGTTTTAGAAAGACTGTTTTCACAGAGAATAATCTTAGATCAAGTCTGGTATTTCGTTTACTGAAAATTATGTCTTTGGAAAAAAGCTAAAGTATTTTAATAGTGATGTCCATATATCCACCACCTAGGTTCTGTTATTATGTTTTATTTTTCTTAGTTCATATTATTTATTTCTTAATAAATCTTTGGAGAGATTTTAAGCAGGACTAAGTTAAAAACATGAAAAGCCTTCATGCTCAAGATGTTTAAGAGGGAATGAAAATGACCAGTTTTCTAGTAGTGGCAATTAGAACTTTTCTCCCTTTCAGAGCCATAATTAAGAAACACCTCACATTTTGTATTTTATATTTATGTCATTAAATAATGACAATATTTTGAGACTAGGAATACTGTGGAGTGGGTGAAAGTGACTACTCAGACCCTCAGAATCTATTTATAAAAGCCAGGTGTGGTATCAGGTGCCTGAAATCCTAGCACTGTGGAAGCAAAATAAGATATTTATATTAATATCTATGTTTATATCTACCTATCTATATCTACCTATATCATCTACATCATCTATGTCATCCATAGCTATCTCTCTTTATAAAAACAACTGACTTCAATTTCTGTGCCGCTATTTTCCAGGTACTTTTGGGCCATCCACTGGTGCTTGTTCAAAATACCAGCTGTCATATCCCCCACCCCAAATTGACTCTCCATCACCCAGTAGCTCAGGAATGGGGCATCCATGATGCCCTTCATGATGGAATGTTGACTGGTTTAATCTTACGCCCATCCTGGACAGGCAACCATAGCAGCTGTGAGCCCATGAGTTCAGCAGAGTGACTCTGGGCCTCCCCAAATTTTGTCTTTTATGACTTTTTTGTCCCCTATTTCTCTATGTCCCCTAAGCCTTGGGGTAAAGGGATGTGACATAGCCATCTCATCTGTAGTTGGGCAGTCCATAGACACTGTCGGTTTCGTACTTTCTTAGCTGTGAGCTTCTGCGTTAACTGCTGTCCGTTACAAAGAGATGCTTCCCTGATGAGCTGAACTCATTTATGGGAACAGAGATACAAACTTTGAGGTCATTTCGATATTATCTCCACTTAGCAAAATAATACTAGTAGATGGGACATATAGATTACCCTTGCACACACTCTTGTCCAGATTTAAAGGACCAAATACGTTTTGTATTTTGTAGAGCAGATCCTAAATCCTCTATGATATTCATTTTCACACACAGGCATCTTGGAAGGCTAGTCCTTACTGTAAGTCCCAGTGTCCACAGCTTGGTAAGTAGACTGTTAGCACCACTTTGATTCAGTATCCCCTCCATCATTCCTGAGATATTGCTTCCTGAAATTTTTTAAACTGTGGGTTTTTTCTGTGCGTATAAATTGAATTGTATGGTATGTGTTATTTTATGATTGTGTTTCATTATATCATGTTATCATTATATCATCATATCATGTTGAATTTTTTGCAAGGTTGTCATTTTATACTATATTGGATTAAAAAGCAAATTCAGTGGCTTCAGAGTGAAGTGATTATAGAGTGGATCAAAATACACTAAGAACCTACTGGTTCTAGAGCAATGACATGTTTTAATTGAGTCTTGAGTACAATGTGATGGATGTTCTGGTTAGTACTGGGTGAATGAATAAGGAAATGATTGAATGGACAAAATAACTCCTCAAGACCTCCAAGGGCAAGGATGGATGTTATTGACATGCTGGGAAAGATGCAGACACTCTGTATGTCCAAGCTGCACCCAGCCAGAAACAAAAACTAATGACTTCTGATAGAAGCTGGAAAGTTTTGGCTTCCTTTTTCTTTTTTGAACTGTTGACTTATTTGTTAAACAGAACACACTAACTAAAGGGCTCCCGTGTTCAAGCTCACCTTCCCCCAGTGCCTTCCATCAGTTTCTACCACTGAAAGATTTAAATTCTGGCCAATTATGGAGAGGGGAAAAAAATCTCTCCTGTGAAACAGTGCCTGTAAAGTCTGGCTTCCACCCAAGCCACAGGAACTTTAAACAGTCTGCGCGCTCAGCGGCCACAGACAGGTTCAAACCGAGTGGGATGAAAGCTATTCCCAGGCTTTTAATCTGAGGTCGCAGAAACCCTTCAAGTTTCCCCGTCTCTCTCAGAGGTAGTGTATAAGATGCACGACGGTTCGGTAAAAATATTGTTCAAACATATTTCACAGGAAATTGAAACAAAGGAAAGTTGGAAAAATTGTTCTGAATGTCAGTACTTATTCAGATCAATGTGCTATTAGTCCCAAGCCCGAGCTTGTACTTAATTCAGCTCCGTATTTATTCCGATATCGTAAAATAAAAAGATACCCGCTCTGCGTTTGTGAGTTCCTCAGAGTCTCTGAGCATCATTGCCTTAATTCGAACAGTTGGGTTACTTGTTACACCTACGTGGGAAAAAGTCAAACATGAGTATTGACTGAAGTACAAGTGTAAGTGTAAGTGTAAGTGCCCAGGCGTATTAGCCTTAGTAAAATGCGATCCTTACAGAAGTCTCCGCATAAACAAATAAACTGATAAACAAATACCTCACCTGTCTCAATGTTTAGCTGGATGCATAAAATGCTATATATACTACAATGTATTTGGTTGATGATTGTGGGAAATATTGAACCACAGATGAGATTTTTAGCTCCAGTATGAATCTACTCATATCTAAAAATGTTCTGCTCATGTCTAGAGTTAGTGTCTGGCGAGAACAAGTGCTGACTGTCCAGGAGTTGCCTTTCAGTAATAAAGATTTGTTTTCTCTGGGTGCCTAGAGGAAGCCACAGGAAAGGGATGGAAACCACAATATGACATGTGGGAAGGTGACTCATTCTGATAAACTAAGTGCCCCTCGAGGAGGATTCACTCTGCATCCTGTCAGAACATTTCTTTACCAAAGCAGAATTATTTCATTCTTGAAAATGTGTTATTTACCAACTGCTTTTACTTAGAACTCACTAAAAGACAAAGAGATTAATCAAACTGCCTCCGAGGTTTACTGACACCATCATATTCTGTCTTTCCTAACTTAAAGCTAATGAGATTGCCTATTGCACGATTTGGGAACACCATGACACCATAACTGCGGAAGTTTCAAAGTAAATAAAGATCATTAAGATGCAATTGTTTATGGAGCATCATTATAGCAAACAATTCTTATATTGTTTTTTAAATAAGAATTAGGTGGAATTATTCATATATGACACTTAACCATGGAGATCTCTCTCTCTCTCTCTCTCTCTCTCTCTCTCTATATATATATATATATATATATATATATATATATATATAGCATGCATATATATATATACAACACACTGAGATACACTGGTGGTTTCAACAGTTGTAACCATTGCTTAATGCAGTAAAGGTTTTATGCATGCTGAGTTCATGCCTTGAACAAACTCACAAATATGTTTTTTCCCCATGAGTTGTATTGAAACTCTTAAATTTAATTATATTAGTGTCGGTTGTTCAAATAAAAGTAAAAAAGATCATTTCTAAAACAGTAACCAACTTAGTGCATACATTTATTATCGTAACCACCAAAGGATTTGTCTGTTCGTTCACTCAGAATATGTAGTTAGAAGTGGAGGGGATGGCTGTGGGTTAGGGAATGAGGATTTGAGTTGAGATCTCCAGGACCCCATTTGTAGGAGTGAGGCACATGGCTGTAGGCCTGTAGGCTTAGTGCCTCTGAGCAGAGGCAGGTGATTTTATGGAGTATGTTGATCTTCAAGTCTAACTGAAGTAGATAGCTTAAAGTTCAGTGGGCGATACTATTTCTGATTATTATAATATTAACAGCAACAACAACAACAATAACTTAGGTGAGGAAGTAGTTAGCAAAATCACTTCAATGTCTGGCCTCCACTTATATCCACATTTGTGAGCACATCAGCACACATATGTGTGCACATGTATGTAATGTAGGAAGTTGGGGACTACATCACAGTATGAGGCAACTAATATGAGAAAGAGATAAAGCCTTCAAATCATACTTTTGAATTTTAAAATAAATTTTCTTCTCACTGTCTCCCATGGAGACATGTAGAATAATATATGCTTTCCCTAGGAGGAAAATACATTAGGTATAGCAGAAATTTTATTAATAGTACATAAATAGAGCTTATTAAAATTGTGTCAATGCTTGCAGGGTTCATGAGGAAAATAACACTGAGTTGTTCTGTGACCTCTGCCCACTGATGGGAAAATAATTCCAGTTATTATGTTAGTAAAGGAATTGGAATGTCCTGATTATTCACTGAAAAGGTTATTTGTGTTTTGCCATTATATGCACTTACTGAAAGATGCTCTTAGGAAGAGGTTTTCTGTGTCTTAGACCACAGTCTCCTAAAATTACAATTGAGATACTGAAATAATAATTAGACAAGGCAGTTAAAAAGTGACGAGTTCTAATTCAAACAATAGGACTCAGTGTTTAGGTCATTCATTATAAGTGTCATGTCTTCCTATAGGAAGGAATATTTTTGTTAAATTACAAGGACTGGATGTAGAAAGGAGATTAAGTGCACATAATTGAATAAAGTATGTATATACCTGCATTACTTGATTTTTAATTATTAAACTGATTTGAATAAGTTATGTTAAATCCTTTTTCCTGTGATCTCAAAGTAGGTACACATCAGCTATTTCATGTATGGTAGGCATATTTCTGTGGAATATAGAAGTATTTTTAAAAATAAGATTCACTTTAATATCTGAAGTATTAAAAAAATAATCCAAATGTTCTTGCAAACTCCAGATGAAATGTGAAGTAACTTAAATGAGGTATGGTCCTTTTGGGGGTAGAGGCCTTATTGAGGGAAGTCTACTATTTTTTAAGGTAGCATATTTCTGATTACACATTGTCTTCCTTTGTAATTATTTGGCCTCATATCTAAAATTAAAATATGAACTGCAATTAATCTGTTCTTCACCTATGCTTGTGGAATTTTTCAGAATCCTCTGTTCACATTGCTACTTGGCTCAGTCATAAGAGATCAGACCTTAGACAGTTTTATAGCTAGTCCTTAAGACCTTCCAAACCCTCGATCGATTCTGTGACATTTTTAAGTGTTAAAAGAGTTCAAATACTTTCCTACAGCCTGTGTACTCATCATTTTATCCATATCTGCATTTGCCACTAATTAATGCCATTTTTTCTTTCTTTCTTTCTTTCTTTCTTTCTTTCTTTCTTTCTTTCTTTCTTTCTTTTCTTTCTTTTCTTTTCTTTCCTTCTTTCCTTCCTTCCCTCCTCCTCCTCCTCCTCCTCCTCCTTCTTCACATGAAAGCTTTAAAAACATCTCCACCCAAGAAATATCTAAAATATAGCAGTATGCTTTTAATACAGAGCAGGGTAATATGGCCACCTTAACTCTTTTCTTGTTTGTAGCAAGAGTATGAATGTTTTGAGATCATTTTTCCAGAAACTACTCTGAAGTGAAGTTGGGTCTATAGTAAAAAATATTTGTTTATAATTATTATTATTAGTTAATTAATTATTTAAGCACAGCTATTGTTTTAAAACAAACTCCAATTGTAGCTTTTCTTTTAATTTTTCATGTTTGCTCAAAAGATTCAACTCAAAAATCAAAGAATAAAACTGAACTAAAATAGTCTTTGATATTTTATGAGCCTTATAACACACAGTTCTTCTCTTATTTTTCTGAGAAAATTATTCAAGTGAGTTGTATATTTTCTTATTCAGGTGTAGGTGTGTATGGGGTGTCACATTTACTTTTTAGTCATGCTATAAGAGAATTATATTATGATATTTTATGTTTATTATACTTTTTTCTTTGAAGTTTATTTTTGTGTGTATAATAAAACATGCTTACCACAGAAGGCTCTATACAGACTTGCCATACCACATTTAATCTCTCTCTCTCTCTCTCTCTCTCTCTCTCTCTCTCTCTCTCTCTCTCTCACACACACACACACACACACACACACACACACACACACANCTCTCTCTCTCTCTCTCTCTCTCTCTCACACACACACACACACACACACACACACACACACACACACACACACGTGTGTTCATTTAAAATCTCTCATAATTACTGATTAGTGGGTAGCCAAAGCTCGAAATGCTATCCACATGTAAAGATTCTAGACAGTAAATTAAAGCTACAGAAATGTTGAAGGAAAGAAAAAAATGGAGGTGAAGACATCTCATAAATCCAGATCATGTGCTTTCATATTTACATATGGTCTGTTTTCCACATGTTTGCAGGACATGTAAGGCAAAAAACGAACGCCTCTTCCTCTTGATTTCCTTCCACCCTCAGTTAGGACATTCCAGGAAGCCAACAATTGGACAAGAAAGACATGCAAGAACTGTAAAAAGCAATAGGAAAAGAAGCATATATTTTTGCAAAACACTGCTTTCTATTCCAGCAGTAGAAACTATGCATGGCTGTTTATCTTGGTCCCGCTGCCCCTCTGCACTGTCCAACATGGGTTGGCCGGCTGCAAGGTTTTCCATAGTGCCTTACAAGAGCTTCACTATTCGTTAGGGCAATGAGGAGATGCTTTTGAATTTGTTGAGTTAAAAGCTCCATTTAGTCTTTCACTCAAAATGCTTATGTAACCTAAATATTTTTAGTGCCCAGGAGTTCAAAGAAGCTAATGTGTTGTGATTCAAAATGACAAATAGAACACACTAAAAACAGCATTCGAATGTTTTCCTAAGTAAGTTTCAGGGAAATGTGTGGTGCTGTGAATGGAACTCCACATAGTCCTTTGGCCATCTGAGCACTTCCTTCCATGTGCTCAGGTCTGAATGAGTCATTGTGCCTGGCCCTCCTGCTCCCCAGTGGGTCTGGGCCTGACCACTAACCAGCACTTAGTAGAGCAGAGTTTCATTTGTAGCTCTCAAGTGACAGAAAGGAAAACTCCTTCTGGTAATTTATTGATGAGCTAAGACTGCACATAGATGCCGGTTTCCTTCCTTAGCCATCTCCACTACTTTGTTCTGATCTTTAATGGCAGTCAAGGAATTCTTACCAGGAATGGCAAGAACAAACTCTTTCTTATTGAAGGATGAGGTATTAATGAGCTTGCAGAATTAACTCATCCTAAGGAACATGTTAAGAGGTATGTCTATCATATACACACTGTAACTAGGAAACTATCCGAGACAGAATATCTCAATAATATTCTGGCCTTTTTTCATTACAGAGACATTTGATTTAGAAAAATCTTATTAGTGGAAATATCACAGTCTTGACTCACTTGCTAATGTGATCATTTGTGACACAAAAACTCCTCTGGAGAGAAAGGTAGTAATTAGTGAACTGCAGATGCCACTGTAAAAAGAAAGACTTCCTTATAAATAATGAATACCATTCAAACATTTGAAACAAACACAGTAGGGCGAAAGTATTCCAAAACCAAGTTACAGTCTCTGATTTTACCTTTACATACAATGGCTGCTTGAGGTTTCATTGATGGCCACATAAGTTCCATCAACTGTAAAGCAAAACAAAGGTAGAGTGGACTGTAAAGCCCACGCTGGAGATCATGTCAGCACTCAGAACAGAGAGTTTCTACTTGGTCAGGCATCACAATATTTATCCTGTAGCAAAGTATTAAAATATAGATTTATGTGAAAATCTATTTCTAGCATTTGAAGAAATCCTTATAGGTTTTATTTTACGAAGTTCTAGACTGTGAACCATGAGCTCACTTTGGTTTAGTCAAGTAAAATAAAAATCTATCCTACAAAAAATATGATTATGTAATTTGATATTCTCATTAACCCTTCAGGGCATGACTAGAAGTATACTCTTCAAGAAAAGTTTGATTTCTGCGTTTTAGTTATTTAACTTTAATCTATTTTCCTTTTTTAAAAAAATCCTCCTTATGTCCCATTTACTTGTCATGTCAGCAGCCAGCTCCCTACTCCAGCATCTCCCGTTCTTGACACTACATTACCTTTTAATATTTTCCCTACATTTGAAATGTAAAAGTTAGCTCAGTAGAAGAGAGTCTCTCATCTTTTTTTTTCCTTCTGCCATAATATCAAAAGGAAGCTTAACAGTAAGTAGGCTGATTGGCTTGCTTGAGAAAGAGTTCAGTTATCCAGGTCACTGAGCTACCTTCTCAGTCCATTTCAATTCACATTAATGACTTTGTAAATGATAGAAGCAATTGATTTCTCTAGTTGTGTTTTCTAATTCCATCTTCTAATCACATTTACATTTGACATGAAGTACATCCATTACATTTTAGGTAATTTTCTCTATCATGTTTATTCGCTTTAATATTATCATTTACTACCTTAATCAACTTTTTTCTCTTGTTGATTTTAGAGTTCAATCACTTTCTGTTCCTCAGAATTAAGAATGAATTCAAGTATACTCAAAACAAAATAATAGGTTTTGGTTTGCAAAAGTATTAAGGGCTCAGCCTGCTTTACTGTATTCCCTGGTAAGAGGAAACCTTCAGAATAATCTTTCGAGGAATAACTTTTTCTTGTCACTCTTTAAGACATTAGAAACATATTTACTAATGTAACTTTATCAACATATAAGGTAAAAAGTTTTCTCAACATTTTTTCTACAGCTAGAGATCTTTATGGTACATAGTTTAGGATAATATTTAACATTAACCATTTATATTCAATTATGTTAATATATTATACATTTAGTGAAAAAAAGCCCATATACTTATAATGAACCATCTCATATATCAATTATAATAGCATGTTTATTACACATGAGTATTATGGGTACTTGAATTCAGACATCAACAAATGTTTTTATGTTCTGGGAGCCTGCAGTGGTCTTTCTGCATTTCCTTTTACTTCTTTATTTTCTCAACTTGAAATCCCTGGTGCTGACTGGTTAACATTGTACTACTGTACAAATATTTTCCCTTGTTGAAGTAGGTAAATTATTCTTTTCTTTAATTAATTCAATAAGTTTGGTTAATAACATCTTGGGATACCACCTGTTTTGTTAAAAATCTATCAATGTTACAACATTAAATTCTACATTCTTGTATTGCATATGAAAATTATGTTACTGTCATATTTATTTGGTTAAGAATGGGAAATATATGCAATAAGCATGATTCGCATGATGCTTAGTCAAATGGAATGTCCTGAGATATGCAGAGAAGCACATTCTACACTAGTTCATATCCACATCCAAACAAAACCTTCAAATGCTTGTCTTTGAAATTCCCTGAAATGAATCTTATTTTCTGCCTCCTGATCATCCAAAGTCAATATTCTGTCTTATGGGTATAGCCTGGGAAAAAGAATATAAAACATTGTTATAGTACTTAATGTTTATAAGAACCAGAAAGACAAAAATTCATCAAATTCTTATAAGGTATGATTTAATATACTTTTTGAGGTAAGAAAATGTAAGTAAGAGAAAGTAATCCAGACCAAACCACAGCACGGTTCTAAAGGATAACGTGTTTGAAACCAGGTGGTCTGGCTCCAAACCTCACTGGACGGTGTGGTAGGAAGAATGTACACAGAATAAAGCTATTTTATTCTAAATTCTACACTGGCTAAATCACCCATAGTTTTTATGTGTGTGGTGAGGCAGAATATCACACTGTGAGAGAGAAAAGCTTATGGTAGTGAGAAAGCAAAATGAGAGTGAGAAGAAGCATCTGTGAAGATGAGTTCCTATAGACCAACTTCCATCAATTATGTCCTGTCTCCTGGGTCGCTGATATCTCCCAGTAGCCATTCAATAAATACCTATCAGAAGATTAATGTACTGATTAAGTCAATACCCTTATGGTCCATCACTTTACCAAATGTCCGACTCTGAACATTGCCTTCAACACTTGAGTCCTTTGGAGATATTTCAGGTTCAAATAAGAACAAGTCAGATGCTAAGAATGGCAGGTTTCATAAATATTTTTGTCTGCCCTTGTAGTGGAAAGCAGTCAATGATTGTAAGGATAATTGTGACCAGATACAAATCAATACTTAGTTACAAAAGTGGGCAGTGACAATTTTGGGTTGCAGAATCCATACACTTACACACTGATTATTTACCACTTTTTATCAAGTTACTTGTTGCTTCAAGAATCACATCCTTTTATTTATTTTCTGATTATAGGAATTAAGATAATTTCAGTTTCATTTTGGCAAAAGAGTACATTCACTCAGGTCTTTCCTACTTTGCCCATGAAAAAGTTAGCAGTCTGATTAATGATATCAAGGCTTTGGAATAATAGGAACAAGAAGGTGTGCCAGAAACACATTGATATGAAGCTTAAACCAGCTTAAACCATTCTCAAAAAATAATTAAAAACAACTTCTAACAAAAGGTAAGAAATTCCTGGACATGCCACTGTGACATTTTGAAGTATGTACAACTATGCCATTTCTTACCCTCAATGGGCAGAGATTTTAAGCTGTTTGCTTCATGGGGTAATCTTTCTTCTAGCCCTGTTTAATCACATATTTTTAATGCCTTGTCTTTTATTCATTTCCTTCATGTGTCTTCCTAGAGACCCAGTCTTCCTCCATACCTTCCTTTCATGTTTAATGTACTCTTGTTGGATTATTCTTCATGAGTGGCATTCCTGCTTAACTTATGTGAAACCTCTAAACAGGCATTTGTTCTTAGAGCATTTATGAAAAACAAATTCAATAAAATCATTTCATGATTTATTTTTACTTACATGTCTGTATGTGGGCAAGTTACATGTGCTCATGTGCCCATGGAAGTCATATAATTATATATCTTCTCATGACCGAAGCATGTGTTTGTGTATGTGCATGCATGCATGGGTATGTGCATGCGTATGTTTGTAGTCATGTGCATGTGTCTGTGTGTTCGTGTTTGATGCTTTGAAGTTACTAGGTCTGTCCTTGTCATTGAAAATTATCATCATCAGTAAGAATAAATTTTAATAGATACAAACAATTATTTAGAGTCACAAAAGTAAGCAATAATGAAGTGTTTGTGTGTGTGTGTAAAAGAAAGAGAGAGAGGAAGAGAGATTTCTTAAGCATAGAAGAATTATTGTGAAATTATAGAGAAAACATGAATGCACATGAATGTATGAAACAAAATTGCAAAATTTTATGCCGAGCACTGAAGTATACCAACTAAAAGTGAATCTAGGAAGATGAGCAGAAGACCTATGAAATCTGAGCTACAACTTCTTCCCTCTCTCCTCTCTTTAAAAGAGACTCTTATTCCCGAGACAAAGATGACTTTTTCAACAAAATTTCAGAGTCAGCTCATTTGTTCCAACTCCTATTCACACAGAACCTTAAAGACTGTACCTTTTTACTGACACTAGTCCTTTGTCTCACAGTAGGAAGCTGGGAAATGTCAGGGCTATTTCGGAGCTGTCTATGTTTTTATCATTCTTTCTATCTCTTTATATGTCTGTAATCTATCTATTCATCTATTTATTATATTTTTACATTAATATATGCAACTATATAATAAACATTTGAGCATAAATATGTTATTACTAAGTAGAAATATATCACTCAGATTTTTCTGAAAAATAGTCATGATAATTTAGGATTCTGTTGGTGAGATACCACCCTGTGAAATATAATATTGAACCAAACTTAGCTCTGCATTTGATTCCTTAATTCTTAAATTAGCAAGAAAAAGGAGGATATAGAATTGAAGTTATGAGTAAATACTATACTTTAGGTTCTACAAACATACTAGATACACTTGGATGTCACCACACAAGCCATGAGATGAACCAAAGAAGGCGAATAGTAATGGCTTCCTCTGATATACTGTCTGCAGCCTAAAATAAAATTTGGAAAAGGTGAGAACAAAACTAGAGGCTAGGATGTTTGAAAGAGAGTTGATGGGTGTTTGGTCCCATACTTTGGAAATAGGAAATGAGTCCTATTTCATAATTATAGTAAAAACAAAAAGGTCAAATCAGTTCTGCTATGACCAATGACAGTATACACTCTGACTGACCTTGATGGTTAAAAAGGCCTTAAATAGTTAGATTAAATTCTCTGATGTCAAATACAGAAGGCTGCTACATTGGAATTTTTCCTTGTTTGGATAACAGATGGGTGTGCCATAATGTGGATACATGGTCCATTCTCTCTACCTGTTAGACTTCAGTGCTATCTGTGGGGTACCTGTGGGGAATCGCTAACACTGAAGTTGGAATAAAACTCTGGATTGTCATAGACTGAGGAGAACTATGAGCTTTCAGTCAAACACTATCAGTGCAGCATAGGAAGGACCTATGGGTGAAAATGCTCAAAGAGAGAAACTTTACACAGGGATATGGGAAACCCAATGATAAACGAAAATAATTTCAAACACCAGCTGCATGCTCATCAGTTGGACATCAACATCTTGCAGGCTAGTCAAGGGAGACTTCCATCCTCCTATTCCTCTCTTCTTTACTCCTGTTATTTATGAAGTGAAGGAAATGTAGTGGAATTCAAACAGAAACATACTAGTATATCTTTTTCACCTTTCTACCTAAAGATATGATAGGAAGAAAATATTTTAAGTAAATTTTGTAATACCCTTTAGCCAATCTTGTCTTAGACTGCAGGGCCTTAACCAACTTATGAGGGAACAAAAGGTTCAAGAAATGTTCTTATCTGTTCACTGAATTCTAGTTTTGCTATTTCAAAATGATTTTTAATAGAAAATCTTCCTAAATGCCCCCCATAAATGATTTGTCCAGAATAGCAATGTGCTGTACATTAATATATTTTCACAATAACAATACCTCTCTTCCACTAAGATAATTGGGAGACTCACTACTTGAATTCATGTTGGAGCCTTTCAGAAACATAATAGCATGTTTTGTGACCTCTGTGATTATTTTCAGAGCTGAAAGGAGCTTTGGATCTAATGAGCACTGACAAGCTAAACTCTAATGTGCCAGAAACAATAGACTATATCTTCAATTTAAAAACTCATTTGAAATTCATTCTGCTTCACATTAATATTAAATGCCATCCTGGTCACCCTGAGTCCATACTGCCTAACAATGGATAGTATTTTTGGTAAAATTTGAAGTAGTCATTGTTATCACAATACAAACGATCTTAAACAGGGAGAGCTTGATGTGACACTGTTACCTTCTAGCAGTGAAATCCACCCACTGCTTTCAGGATATTGCTATTATGTTCATATTTTAGAAAAGAAAAGCATGCAGCCAGATGGTGCTGGAATAGAAAAAGGAATCACTATGCATCCCTGATAATACCCTGGAGACTTCATCATACTGTCTGTAAGGATAGTTTGACATAAGATGCATAATTCTTTGACCGTGCAAAAATTTAGTAACTATAGGAGTCAAAACCACTGTATGTAAGTCTCAAAGGTAAATACATAGAACAGACATGGGGATGCATGTAGGAAGTCCTTTCTAAGTGTAAAATGGAATCTAAGTTCCTTGTTAGTTTTTGGTCCTTGGATTATCAAGACCTAGCTCATAATCCACCACTGATTATTCAATTTCTCTTTTCCAAAACGTGTTTCTTATTTTTCTAAATTGTATTTCATTTTTTGATGTTCATACTATTCTATGTTTTATTGCACATGACAGCAGTTATATAGATTAACATAAAACAGCAACCTTAGATCAACAATGTACAACTATTTCTCTATAACCTCTGTTCTACTTTGATTCATGGGATACATGAGCTCAACACTTACATCAAACTAAGTTGAGAATGACTGTGAAATAGAATCATTATTACATCTCACTAAGAAAACAGAGTGCATGGAAGAAAGTTAAACAGGAAATAACTTTGTTATCAAGGTAAAATAAAATGTTTATGGCATGAGGGATGTGCTGGTTGATGCTAGCAAAGGAGTATCTGAGTGGAGAAACTGGAGAGATGCAAAAGCAGGAAAAAAAAAACATTTTCCTCAAATTGAAACTTTGGGAGATTTAAAACAAAATAGTGATTCTGTGTGCTGTTGAGAAAGGGCCGTCATCCTTCGAATTCATGTACAGATGGAAGCTGTTGACAAGGTGTTCATTTATAGTCCTTACAGAAGCATCATTGTTCAGAAGAAATGAATGTAACATTCTGAAGTAAAATGCTGAGATCATCTCTCTGCAGAAGGTAACAACACCTGGAGTTGTAATTGTGCCCCATGATGCATGTGATAAGGCTCCTCAGGAAACAATGGGCTTCCTGTGTTCACATAGTTCTCATTGGAAATGGAAGACAAGGCATCTCACCCTGCTCATGTGAATCCTGCTGAGAGCCAGGCAAATAGATTTGTTGCCTCACTACCTAAAGCTTCCACTCCTCCTAGCTTCCTTTCTGTGGACTTGACATTGTTCAGCCTTCTATGGAGAGGGCTTAGTTACATCCTTATCTGTCACCATTATATTTTAACCACGGTAAATCAATATCTTTTTTTTTTTTTAAATCTCCATCTCAGTGTTGTTGTCAGAAAATAGGTTCAGTGCATTTTAGATTTTGAGTTAATTTAAGTGTAGGCATATTAAGATCATTTAAACACCCCCAAATTTCCAAGTAAGTCTCCTTTTCATCCTATCTAGCTATACTACGTGGGTTCTGAAGTCTTGCTGAAGGTAAATCTAACCTCTTACTGTCTTTTTATGTTCTGTTAACTTCTAAGTCCTTGTGAACATCCAGAAAAATACTCTCTCTCTCTCTCTCTCTCTCTCTCTCTCTCTCTCTCTCTCTCTCTCTCTCTCCTCTCTCGTGTGCGCACGCTCTCTCTTTCTCTCTCTGTGTGTGCGTATGTGTGTGTATGTGTGTGTGTGTGTGTGTGTGTGTGTGTGTGTATGATTTTCCCATCAATAAAAATGATTCAGCCTTTGACACCGAATATTTGTTTTTACTTTGCTTTACAGAAAGCATGACACAAATAGTAACAAATAATAATGCAAACTCTTTTCTGTAGTTAAAATTGTTATAACCCTATCACTATTTTGTATGTGTTCTGTAATTTATTTGGCTAATCTTTAAATGATAGCTAGTAACTTCACTTTCAAATAATCCCATTACAAAAATTATGCAACAACTAAACTAAACTTGGTATGCTTCACATTTCTAAAATAATAGTTATATTGAAAATTTCAGATTTTTATGGGTTACTCTTTTGAATCTATGAACTGTACACATGGTACAAATATGAGGGTCTTAGATACATAATGGGTTTTGCATGAATTACATTGATACTATACTCTAACAATATACTATAAGATTAAAAAATAATCCTACCTCTTCCATCCAAAAATTATCTCTGTGCCTTTGAGAAAATCATTTAAAATCATGGAGAATGAATTTCTGTTCATTCTTTAGTTTGGGGCATGCAGTATGAATGGATGGCTTCATGGATGCTCCACATTGGCTCTGTTGTGGGCGACATCCAGATCTATTAGTTCCATGAATGGTGGCAACCATATTTGTCATCTGTAATGTCATTTTAATACCCATAAAAAAGTAATAATTGAGTGTTCAAATATTCTGAGGACAAATTGTCTACAACAAGCTAACAATTATTGTTGATATTTAGAAGAGTAAAGAGATTACTAGCATTTAATATTTTGTAAACTAATTGGATTGAATATAGATTATTGAACAGTTATTGAATAGCTACAGAACATTTGCTGAATATTTTTATTGATTTCATGGCCTTAAATATTTAAGAATTGGGATGATTACAGCTTTATTAGTTAACAGGGGTTCTTAGAGTAAGGTTTGAAATCAATGAAACTGGATTTAAATCATATTTACAGAGTTTTTCTTAAGGTTTTCTGTAATTGGTTTATTTTAGGTATTCTTCAAGGCTCGGTATTGAAGGCATACCTTCTGCTGTCCCTGCTTCTTTTTTATACTGACTTTTAGAACATCAAATGAAAGCCTTGCTTGGCAGTGTCTGTTATGTTTAGCCAATAGTAATGTGTTAGAGTCCATTTAAATGACTGAGGAGGACAGGTGATCTAATGTCCCCTTAAGAGTTGTCAAATCCCTATTGTCTCATCAGGGGATGTTTTATATGAAAATATATACACATTCCTTGCAGGCCATAAAATTTATTATCCAACTGGGTAAAATTAGAAAGGGGAAATGAACACTATTTAGTAATATTGCTAGGAAATAGGAGCTAAGTATATTTTGAGCAAAATCAGAGGTACTGTCAGCTAGCACATACAGACAAATATACACAACATAACACACACACACACACACACACACACACTATTGAGAGAGCTTCAAGTCTTTGCTATTTTGTAATAAAATTAAGTATAAGCAGAATCTTTATATTTCTTTTGTTATCAAACAGCAAACTCTCATCAGCAAACTCTCTTTTTTTTATTAGATATTTTCTTT
>NC_034599.1:79030932-79045592 GCF_900095145.1 Mus pahari
GCTGAGTAGTACTCCATTGTGTAAATGTACCAGAGTTTCTCTATCCATTCCTCTATTGGTGGACATCTGGGTTCTTTCCAGCTTCTGGCTATTATAAATAAGGCTGCTGTGAACATAGTGGAGCGTGTGTCCTTATTACCAGTTGGAAGATCTTCTGGGTATATGCCCAGAAGAGTTATTGCTGGATCCTCCAGTAGTACTATGTCCAATATTCTGAGGAACTGCCAGACTGATTTCCAGAGTGGTTGTACAAACTTGCAATCCCACCAGCAATGGAGGAGTATGCCTCTTTCTCCACAACCTCACCAGCATCTGCTGTCACCTGAATTTTTAATCATAGCCATTCGGACTGGAGTGAGATGGAATCTCAGGGTTGTTTTGATTTGCATTTCCCTGATGACTAAGGATTGAACATTTTTTCAGGTGTTTCTCAGCCATACTGTATTCCTCAGTTGAGAATTCTTTGTTTAGCTCTGTACTTTTGTTTCGTCTCATTGAAAGACAAACTGTATTGCTGTCTTTTCAACACTGGCGGTCTAGATTTTTCTTTTTATTATTATTATTTTTTTTTACACTTCAGATTTTATTCCCCCATCCAACTGTTCTACATCCCATACCTCCTCTCCAACCCCCTGTCTCCACAAGGATGTCCCCACACCCTACTCCCCAACCCACCTGACTCCTAAACTCCCTGGGGCCTCCAGTCTCTTTTTCAATGGGCAAAAGATATAGGTTGGTGCTGTGGGGGTGGGGTGGGGAAGAGATCTTAAAAGTTTGCTTAAAAGTCACAGAAGGATGAAAATATTTTGGTCCAGAATGTCCTTAGGTAATACAGAGTATAGAGTTTGTATTATGAGCTAGTAACTGTCAGGTCAACATCCCCATGTTCAAGCAAAACCACTGGCTGGTTTGTTCCTCTGAAAACAGGAGAGTTCAATGGTGGTCTTTAAAGTTGTGTCCTTGATATCTTTTGGATGGCAATTACTTTGAATTCTGAAACGTTTTTAAAGCTCTTACAGATACAGTGGTGCACAGACATCAGGAAATTATTGCAAATCCTCACATCCTACATAAACCGGGTGTGATAGTTGTGTCTACAATTTCAGCAATCCATGAAGCGTGAGAGACAGGGAATCCCTAGAAGTTCATGGGGCAAGCAACCTGTCATATGTAGCAGCAAACTTGATGTTATAAGGTAAAGACTAACCTAACTTTCATACAACATATGTGTACCTATATTTACACATAAGGTAATACATAAGACCCTCCACACAGATAGAAAAACGAGTTCCAATAAATTAGAAATTTAATTTTGCAACCAATATTTATTCTCTTGTAACAGTTGACAGATCAAGAAACACTAAACCTGCTAGAAGGGCCAGTCTATGAAAGTAGTTTTTTCTTCTATTATTATGTTGACAAATTCCTTTAATTTATTTTACACTTATATATTTATTTGTGTGTGTGTGTGTGTGTGTGTGTGTGTGTGTGTGTGTGTATCTATATGCATTTGGAAGTTAAAGAACTCCTCTCAGGAACTGGTCCTCTCCCTCCAGTATGTGGCTTCCCAGAAAGGAACTCAAGTGTCAGGCTAGGCAGTTAACACCTCTACCCATTGAGACATCTCAATGGCTCAGTTAACACCTCTACCCATTGAGACATCTCAATGGCTCTGTAATAAACGTTTAAAACATGCTAATTTTTTCTTATTATTTTTTTCTGTGCTCTTCCTGTTGCATGGTTGTTCACAATTCCTGTCTGTCATTAAGTGGAAATGGCTGGATATTTTTATATTCCTCTTTAGTAACCAATATAAATTAGTTATCTATATAGACGAAGACCAGAATTTATAACAAAAAAAATGCTCCAGTAAACATTAGAGTTGTTAATTTCTTAAACAGGTTAAATTCCAGTTATTTGAAAAAAAAATCACCACAGCTGAATTATATAATAATATAGTCAAGGAAGGAATAACAGCATGTATTTTCAAAAATATATTCTGTTGTTGTAAAGCCTACTGAATGTTGCCATAGACAATGTGTTTAATTGTTCCTATTTGCCTTCTTTTATGTGAGGTGAAACACCATGCTATTGAAAATGCAGAAAATAACTGGACCAATACTTTTTAAATGAAGTATAATTCATCTAATTAAGTTTCTTAGAGCCAAGTCCACAGAACTGTCCAGTGATCACACTGTAGATAGGGTGCCTGAATGTCAGGAGCCTTTGCATGTAGAGAGACACAATAAAGGAACAACTACATAGTATTTATTTACAGAAAAGTTATACTTGTTTTTCTTCCAAACTTAAAGAGCAATGTTTGGATTGTTCTGATTCATAGAGATAAATGAAGGCTTCTGCCACTCCCTTCCTTGTCTCTTATGATTAGTTCAGATATTTTGACCCATAAGAGATAGGCAAGAGGGGACAAGTGGATCATTCCTCAGACTACACACCTGCAAAGTAGATTCCATATCCAACCAAGAGGAAGGATGACGGCTATGAACATAGTGGAAAATGTGCCCCTGTGGCATGGTGGGACATCGTTTGGGTATATTCCCAAGAGTGGTTATTGCTGGGTCTTCAGATCTATTTCCAACTTTCTGAGGAACCTTCAGGTTGATTTCTAGAGTGGTTGTACCAGTTTGCAATCCCACCAGCAATGGAGGATTGTTCCTCTTTCTCCACATCTTCACCAACATGTGTTGTCACTTGAGGTTTTGANCTTAGCCATTTTGATTGGTGTAAGGTGGACTCTCAGGGTTGTTTTGATTTGCATTTGTCTGATCACTAAGGATTTTGACCATTTATTTAGGTGCTTCTCAGCCATTCGAGATTCCTCAGTCGTTAATTCTCGGTTTAGTTCTATTCCCCATTTTTTGATTGGATTTTTTTTTTTTTTTTGGTTGTTAGCTTCTTGAGTCCTTTATATATTTTAAATATTAGCCCTCTATCAGATGTGGGGCTAGTGAAGCTAGAAGTTTGAAACAACCCAGATGCCTCACAACAGAATGGATACAGAAAATGTGGTTCATTGACACAATGGACTACTACTACACCGTTATTAAGAATGAGGACATTGTGCCAGGCAATGGGGGCACATGTCTTTAATCCACGCACTTGGGAGGCAGAGGCAGGCAGATTTCTGATTTTGAGGCCAGCCTGGTCTACAGAGTGACTTCCAGGACAGCCAGGGTTATACAGAGAAACCCTGTCTCAAAACGAAAACAAACAAACAAACAAACAAGAACGGGGACAGCCTTAGTTTTGTGGGCAAATTGATGGAACTAGAAAATATTATTATCCTGAGTGAGGTAACTCAGACCCAATAGGACATACGTGGTATGTACTCACTAATAAGTGGATATTAGTCAACCAAAAAAGTACAGAATATCCAAGATACAATCCACAGAACTCAAAAGGGTCAACAAGCTGAAGGGCCCAAGTGAGGATGCCTCAGTCCCACTAGGGTGGGAAAAGAAAGCAATCACAAGTGGTGAGGGAGGGAGGGACCTGGGAGGGAAAGTGGATGGGGGTCTGGGAAGAAGATCTGGTATTGGGTTGAGGGAAAAGGACTGAAGCACTGAGGGCCAGCAGATAGAATGGAATCGGGCAACCTCAGGAAGTAGGAGGTTGGGGTCACCCTCCAGAATGCACCAGAGACCTGGGATATGAGAGACTCTCAAGACCCAAAGTGAGAGATCTTAGATGAAATGCCTTTGGAGAGCCTATCTCGAGGAAGAGGAGAGGATAGTAAGTAAAGTAGGGGGTTTCTATCCCACAGCCAAACTCTTACCCATAATTGTTCCTGTCTGAAAGAACTGCAGGGATGGAAATGAAGAGGAGCCTGAGGAAAAGAAATTCCAGCTGCAGGTCAAAGTGGGATCCAGCTCAAGGGGAGGTCCAAGGTATGACACTATTACTGAGGCTATGGAGCGCTCACGAAAAGGCACCTATCATGACTGCCTTTCAGAGAACCCAAGAAGCAGCTGAGTCAGATGCAGGTATTTGTACCCAACCAATGGACAGAAGCTGCTGACCCCTGTGGTTGAATTAGGGAAAGGCTTGAAGAAGCTGAGGAGGAGGGTAACCCTGTAGAAAGACCAGCAGTGTACATAAACCAGGACCCCCGAGATTTCTCAGACACTGGACCACCAACCAAGCAGCATGCATCAGCTGATATGAGGCCCCCAACACACATACCGCAGAGGACTGCTACGTCTGGATTCAGGCAGACATGATGCACCTAACCGTCCAGAGACTGGAGGCCCCAGGGAGTTTAGAGGTCTGGTTGGGTGAGGTGGGGACATCCTCATGAAGACAAAGGGGTGAGGAGGAGGTGTGGAATGTGGAACAGTCAGAGGGTGGACTAGGGGAGGGGAATAAAATCTGGAGTGTAAGAAATAAATAAATAAATAAATAAATAAATAAATAAATATTTAAAGCATAAGAGGAAGGATGACACTAAAGCCAACTAAAAGTTGCAAATTCCTTTTCTCATCAGAAGCCTTTAGAATTGGTTCCAAAACCCAACACCTTCCATAATATAAGTGATTCTAGTGGTAGTAGAGATGGCTCAGTGGTTATGGATGGAAGGAGAGAACTGACTCCAGTAAACTGTCCTCTTTTGCAGGCACACTGTGACTCACATGCTTCCACACATAAAATAAATGAGTAAAGGTAATACAAAAGAATGAAAACTAACAGCTCTCAGAAGATACAATTTAAAGATTAGAAAAATCATAAAAATGTACTATTCATGAAATGTTTATAAATTTAACTTCTATATAATTATTTTACAAGTAACAAATAATAATTAATATGTATAACACTGATTGAAAACCTGCTTTAGTCTTTGAATAGCATTATTATATGATCTTTGTTGAACACTATGGAGTGCACATGGAATGTGAAAAGTTTGGTAAAACAGGCCATATTATTAATAATTGTGTGGCCATTTTCTTAATCAGTAATTCTTGTTGCCAAATAAAAGTGTATTACTGGACCAGACACTATAATTGAAGAAAAATAGGTCTTCAGAGCCTAAATAACTTGTCAAAAATAACAAATAAAGAAACATGAAAATGAGAACTCAAATTCCAGTTCAACTCTGAATCTGTCTCTATACTGTGCTGCTCCCTGTCCCATAACTAACTAACTAACTAACTAACTAACTAACTAACTAACTAACTCTAGTGTAGCTGAAGTTTAGAGCAGTGTTTAGGCTGGGTAATTCACATTGTTCAAGTTTTGACACGGAGACAACGCAGTGATGGTAACAACTGTGAAATGCTGAAGAGATGGCTCAGTTTTAAGAGAGACCATTGCTCTTCTAAAGGCCTTAGGTTTGATTTACAGGACCTACATGGTATCTCACAACCCACTGTAACTCCAGTTTCAGAATATCTGTTACCTTTTAGCTTCCCAAGTCACTGAATGCATGCAGTCCCAGATAATCATGTAAGCAAAACCTTCATATACATAAATTAAATACTAAAACATCTTTAAAAAATAACAATGATTTTGGGGACGTCGTCATCTGGGAAGCTGCAATTCATCGGCTGTTTAATTATCTTAACAAAAACTCCATGTGGGAGGAGTTGTTATTATCTTTATTTTCAGTACTAGTGAACCAAGATTTAGAAAGACTAATTGTCTTGTGTGTCTACCATATATACTAACTAAAACTGAGGCAGGACCCTAACACCACCTAGGTACTTCCAGCAAATATTGTGTACTATTGTACGCTTCACAAATTATTTAAGAAATTTAAGTATTTACTTTTTATTAAAAGAAAAGATGCACTTGATAATTGAACTTTATCAGAAAAAGATGCACCTTAATTCATTTTATCAGGAAAAGATATCTCTGATAATTCAAGTTTAATGAGGAGCTATGGAGTTCCAGCCAAACAGACGCACAAAAGATAATAAAAACGTACTTAAAAAACAAACCTGTCATAGAACCCAGAAGAAACGAGATGACAGAGACAAAATTTTTAAATAAAAAATCATTTTCCCATTATTTAGTTTACACTACATTAGAGTCGTGAGGCCCTAGTACTAGAGTAACAGACTTTAATATTTTAAATAAATGTCTTGCATTATTTTTTTATAATTCGATTTTCCTTTTGTTTATATATTCTAGTACACAAGAAGAAATTATGCACAGGAGCCCGAGGGAAGTGAAAATGAGAAAGAATCCTATAAGAGTTGACATGAAAATCCAGAGAAGAAAGCGTCAGGGTAATCATGGCCTGAGTTTACTCAGAACCAAGCTTCCCTACACAATAGAGCTGCATGCAGCTTCTGATTCTCACAATTGGTTTTGCTAGATGAAAATTACTAAAAATAGCTAACTTTATAGTGATTATACACTTTACTAAATATTATGAAGCCAGTGATGATACATTTAGAAATATTTCTACTGAAAATAATCCCCTAGTTCATGGTATATTTAAAAACTAACATTTAGTTTTAACAAATCTCTTATTCAATAGTTCATGGCCTAGCTTATAGAATTAATGGTTGTTATCTAACAGTCTATACAGAGGCCTAAATGTGAGGCTAATATTTTGCTCAAAATAAAATTAAATTAAAAATAAAACCCACTAAAACTACTGAATCAACAGAAGTTTTCAAAAATAAATGAATTGAATATTTTATAGGAAACATGTTACTAAATTGAGTTTAAGATTAGTTGCAGTTAGAACACCAGATTAACATACATATTTATATTTCCCCCAAGTAAGTTCTGCTAAAAGGATAAAAAGTTGGTATTGTATGAGATCAAGTAGTAGAAGGCAGTAAATATGACAGATTACCCCGGTGATTTGTTGGCAATAGAGAGGTGTTGTTTGAATGTCTGCCCAACTGAAATAGCAGAGTTCCTGTTAACTACAGCGTGGCGTATTGATCAGCATTCCATCGCTATAGAAAATAAACAAGAAGATCAAGTTTTTTTAGGGGGAAGAGGGCATTCTTAATCTCAGTTTGTGAGGATCCCATCCAGGTTTAGTGGCTGCGTATCCTGGGCATGGGGAGGCTGTGTTGCAAAGGAAAACAGCATGGTGGAAGGAGAGGTACAGAGATACTGATGATTTCCACATTGTTCCTCAGTGAAGAGAGTGAGGAGCTAGCTAGGCCCCACAGTACCCTTCCAGGGTTTAACTCAAAGAGCCTGACATCTTTCTACCAGTACCCACCACTCCTCAGGACACCAGACACTAACATATGTGCCTTTAGGGCACTATCAATATCCAAATTATAATGAAGATATATTCAAATGGGAACAAATTTGGGATTCAGAGCTCCACATAGCTTACTTCACAAAGAGATTGTATGGAGTCTATTCTGAAATCATATCATGATAAGACATTTGGCAGAATAAAAACAGCACAATGACAATATGACAAGTCTGTAGCGCTCCGGCATGGGGTGGCATTATATTTCTCAGTATTAGCAGTAGAAATGAAGAAAAGAGTCTGGAAAATGTTCCCAGAACCCTAATAATCTTCATTTTAGTTGTAGATTCTATAAATGGCTAAAAATTAGTCAGAAAATTATTTTCATATTTTGTGGACCTGAAATTCTTCTCTTATCACATAGATGAGAAATTCAGAGAAAATGTATAATGCTAACATAATGATATAAACCAAAAAAGAAAGAAACCAATATTTCAGAAACAATCAGAACATTAATATAATACTCCTTGTTCTCTCTCAAATTCTCAGCCTCTTTTGTCACTAATTGTTACACTCTTTCACACACACACACACATATACACACAAACTGAGTAATTATCTATCTATCTATCTATCTATCTATCTATCTATCTATCTATCTATCTATCTATCTATCTATAATTACTCAGTTTGTATTTGCTATTGAATAACTAATGGGTGTGTCCTTTACTCTCAGCCTTCCTGAATTGCTTGTAGTGCTTCATGTGGGGTTGAAGCTTCATTGGCTTTCCCCTAACACTTTCCGATGTTTGTTGTGTTCGGTTCATGCTTAGACAGTGATATTAGTGCCTTTATGGGTATGGTTTCTGCATTCCTTGGATGCTCAATGTAACAGCAACTCTCTGTTCTCCCACAGTGATCCTTGAGCTTTAGGTACAGAGGTTGTACAAGAGACTCTAAAACATACAGGCTATTACTATTGCCTTTGGTTGGCACTCAGAAGTGTAATCTTAGTCCCAGTTGATGAAGACTTCTTCCCTATCAAATTTAGCGCCCACAGGCCCTCAGCTGGAACTGAACTTAAGGCTTCCTCACGGAGAAATCTCTCTCACTGTACTAGATGGCATCCCGCAAGTTTCCAAAGAATGGCTCAGCAGTACAGGATGAATCTAAGTGTGCAGTAGTGGCACACATACCTTGGAATGTAACCAACAGCTTTCATATTGGATTTAAGGCTTACTCCATAGGAGGAAATCATGGTAGGAAATAGAAGCCTAGCCAACTACCATGGACCAACGGATTCATGGATCTTGGAGAAATTTAAATTGATTTTTGGCATTTCTTCTTTGAGCTATTGGCTCTTTAAAAATGTATTGTTTAGGGATGGAAGGACGGCTCTTCAGGTAAATGTACTAACTGCCTAGCATGGTGAACTGAATTTGATCTCCTCCCCTAGTTCTTCATGGTGGAAGGAGAGGACTGACTCTCAAAAAAACATGTTATATGCACATGTACACACACACACACACACACACACAAACACACACTGTAACTAAATATAATATTTTGTTTAATTTTCAAATATGTGGATTTTACTATATTATTTTTTTTATTACTACCTCTACTACTACTACTACTGCTATTACTGCTATGGTGTGATAGGGTATGTGTGTCAGCATGTTCATGTTAAATTGAAGTTGGGTCTCTCCTTCTAGCTTCCATTAGTTCCTGGGATGAATCCAAGATAATTAGGTTTTTGTAGTAAGCAACGTTACCCACTAAAGCCATCTCACTGGACCTGATTTCTGTATTTTTGGGTAGAATACAGACCTTCATCTCTAGGCCACAACCCATCATCTCAATCAATTTGTCCCTTTGAACCTGTCTGGGATAGGGTTGAGAAGCTGTGTTGTGACCTGACTGCTTGTAAATGATGGCATCTGGCTCTTCCTTACTCCTTTTTCATAAATCCTATGTCGAACTAAATTATGTGCAACTCTCCACCACTCCAAGAAGATTATAAGAGATCAGAATTTTTTTTTTTTTTTGATCAAGGGATTGGTCCAGAGACTCCTCAGGTAGACTTTGCACAGGGATGTGCTCTGCTGACTGCTTCTTGAAGAGGCACTCCCACTTTGGTCATGAATTATCCCTGTGGTGGTGGTTTTCCTTCTCTCCCTATCTTTCTCTCACTCTTAAGAAAGTTTCTCCCCAGGCTTTCTAAGACACCCCAATTCCATTTAAAGCCAGCCCCATTATTGTTTCATCTCAAACATCCTGTGCCATCTTCTATCTAATACTTTTGAATAGTTTGAGCTACTCTTGACTGCTTTCTAGCATAAATTTCTTGAAATATGAGCCACACCTTCATTTCTTTTAAGGAAAATGGAAGGGATGCTTTTATGGTTCAGAATGTGATTTTTCTTAAAAATGTGCGTGGTAGCTTGAGGACTGACATTCTGCAGTTGAGAATAGAATGTGTACAGTGTCCTTTAGATAAGTTAACTGATCATACAGGTCAGGTCATAGGAAATCTCACTGATTTTGTCTAATTGTTTTGCAGTTCTACTAATGTTAGTCCCATGCAGGCTAACTGTTCAAAATGGTATGAGATTAATAAAATGCATAAAATATTTAACTATGGTTCAATCTTCTAGTATCTCATAAATATTGCATAAATACTTTAATCACTTAAATTGAAACTAATAACTTATTTTTTGTATTTTAAAGGCAACAGTAAAAAATATGATTTTTAAAATGTATTTTGAAGAGAAACAGAAAGTTGGAAGTTCAATTTATATTTTCCCTATTGTAACATCTTTACATCTGTGGATTCATTGAAAATTCAGAATTTCTTCATTATAAATGACCTATTTCTGACAAATAGAGCACAACAGTGGGCCTTTTAATAAAGAATTATGAGCTTTCAGTTAGCTGCTTATGGACAAATGACTTGCAGAGGAAACTGAAGAGGTGTACATGCTGTGCACATTCAGAATCGGAGCTTTGTGTTGAAGTATAACAATAAAGCATAAAGTTACTATCTTAAGAGATGGCAAGTTAATTAAAATATTCAAAAGTAAAACATAAATGTCAACTTGACATTTTCTTTTCCTTTCCTTTATCTTGTTTGATTTACAATTCTTTAACCAAGCTTCTGTCTTACTGTCACCTCCCAGGTTCATCAGTCCAATTGCAAATATGGCCTATGATCTGCTCATTGTCTTGAGACTGTGACCTTCAAATATCGTTAATCTTTAAAAAAAAAAACTGAAAAATATTATATCATTAAGAAATAGATTTTGAGAAAATGAGAATATTTTCTAGTTCGTGTGTTAAAATGAAGTTCCTTCACATTTAATATATATTGCAACATTCAAAGCTGCATAATTTATAATCAAATAAAAATAACAGTCCTTCATTAAAACATTAATTGAATGTGGACACATTCACAAAACAAAGTCTAAGTCAAAGCTGTATAATTAAAATGTTAGTGGCAGGTTCTCTGTCTTGTAATGGAAAGGAACCGGTTTCTAGAAGATGGCTCCTTCTTTGTCATGTTACTCCTATCTTCCTCTTGATACCTTGTATGCAGAATTAAAGAGTTTCTTTCTTTCTTTCTTTCTTTCTTTCTTTCTTTCTTTCTTTCTTTCTTTCTCTTTTCGTTTTTCTTTTCTTTTCTTTTCTTTCTTTCTTTTTTTTTTTTTTTTTTTTTTTTTGCATGAAAATGAATGAACAGAATGAGCTCAAGCATAGCTCACATTAGAAAAGCACTCTGAGCTGGGCATGGTGACGCACGCCTTTAATCCCAGCACTTTAGAAGCAGAGGCAGGAGGATTCTGAATTCAAGACCAGCCTCGTCTACAGAGTGAGTTCCAGGACAGCCAGGGCTATACAGAAAAACCCTGTCTCGAAAGAAAGATAGAAAGAAAGAAAGAAAGAAAGAAAGAAAGAAAGAAAGAAAGAAAGAAAGAAAGGCACCCTGATACTCTGCATATATCTTAATGATGTTAATACAATATTTCCCAAGAATTATACTTCTGAAAATATTCAACACAGAAGAAAACCTATGATCATGTTCATTAAAGCAACTTAGTGGGTCAAAATTAACAGTGACTCTAAATTAATTTTTAAAGTTTATTTTTTACACTCCATATCTTATTCCTCTCCCCCATCCACCCTCTGACTGTTCCACATCCCATACCCTCTTCCCAACCCCTGTCTCCATGTGGATGTCCCCATCCCTCATCCCACCTGACCTCTAAACTCCCTGAGGCCTCCAGTCTCTTGAGGGTTAGGTACATCTTTTCTGAATGAACACAAACCTGGAGTCCTATACTATATGTATGTTGGGGGCCTCATATCAGCTGATGTATGCTGTTTCTTTGGTGGTCCAGTGTATGAGAGATGTTGGGAGTCCAGATTAATTGAGAATGCTGGTCCTCCTACAGGATCACCCTTCTTCTCAGCTTCTTTCAGCCTTCCCTAATTCAACAACAGGGCTCAGCTAGTACAGAATACACAAGACACAGTCCACGGAACTCAAAAAGGTCAACAAGCTGAAGTGCCCAAGTGAGGCCACCTGGTCCCACTTGGGAGAAAGAAGAAAGCAATCACAAGTGGGGAGGAAGTGAGGGACCTGGGAGGGCAAGTGGAAGGGAGGTGGAGAGGGGAATCTGATCTGGTATTGGGTGAGAGAAAAGGACTAAAGGACTGAGGGGCAGCAGAAAGAATGGAAACAGGCAACTTCTGGAAATAGGAGGGTGGGGGGGGGAACCTTCTAAATTAATTTTAATGAAAGAAAAAAACCTTTAAGACTACCCTTTTTATACAATTTTTTCCTTGTACTTTGACAGTCTGAATATGATGCAATAGATTGTTCTGATGTTGAGTTGTTCCTGAAAAACTTTATGTGATTTGTCGCCACATAAGATGAATTTTACCCTAGATGCTAGGTTACAGTTATATAGCCTCTCACTTTGTGGGCCTATTCTTACTGATTTTAAGAATATTTCTTTCAAATAACTTTTTAATTTATTTTTGAAAAGTTCATACAAATATACAATGTGGCTTGATCATATCCACCACATAGAGCCATATCAAACCATCAAAACCTTCCTAGGATGCTTTAACATATCTTCCTTAAAATTTCATCTCTCTCTCTCTCTCTCTCTCTCTCTCTCTCTCTCTCTCTCTCTCNTCTCTCTCTCTCTCTCTCTCTCTCTCTCTCTCTCTCTCCTCTCCTCAAAAATTTGTTATCCATTGAATCCAATTAGCTCTGCAGTTAGTGCTGCCCATGTGAGTATGAATGTGAGACCATCCACAGGAATATATACAACTGACAGCACCTACCCTCCTACCTCCCACTCCCCACCCCCTGCACACCAATAGTCATCATCCATCCACTAGAAGCCAACAACTGTCGAAATCCCCCTGGTTAACTGTGAGACCCTCAGGAGCGTCTTACCATCCCTGCTGGAATTTTTAATTGGCTTGATCCTAATCTTATCCTACATAGGTAATTACAGCTGCAGTGAGTTGACATGTGTAACAGCCAGGTTGTGTCCTGTGGATATACTTTTTCAGCACCCTCCCCATTCTCTTGTTCCTAAATTATTTTTGCCCTCTCTTCTTTGATGTTTACTTTGACTCTTGTAGAGGAGGCATCAATATAGATGTCCCACCGGTGTCTGAACAAACCTAGTAACTAATTCCAAGCACTTTGAACAGTTGTGTCAAGTGCAGTTCAAGCTTGATAACCTCTATGTTTCACACCCCAAGTGTGCTCTACCGTCAAGAACCATGTATTATTAGCTTGTAGTTATAGTAGACCACCAAGAACAGTGGTAATAAGCATTATACGAGGTTTCTTTGTGAAGACTGGGGTTTTGTTAGCTCTCCCCATTTCTGACCTCCTGCAACCCCTATCCCCTTCTCCTCTTAAAACCTTAACCACCACTATTGCCCCATACTTGGTATCACATGTGTAGGAATATCTCCTCTGCTTCGTTTGTTTTTCGTTTTGTTTAGCTTTTCCCTGCTCCATCTTTTTTCTGCTCTCCTATCCTACTCACTGCGATATTCATCTGTCTACAGAATTTCCTTAAGTAAACTTTGATTTTACCTATAGTACCCTTTATTACTGTATATGTCATCCCTGTGTCCCAGTTTAAGTTTTGTGGCTTTCACACACACACCAAATTAAACACAGAAAGCAGAAGTTTAAATCTGGAACAAATAAATGCCAGACATATCAAGAGAACATTCAGCCTTTGCCTTTCTGTGCCTGAGTGATCTCACTGAGTATTTCTTTCCAGTTATTTACAGATTTCATAATTGCACATTTCCTTACAATTGAATAACAGTCTTTTTTTTTTCCTGGGGAAACTCTGCTAATTTAGGTTAAAGTATACCACTGACTGGATATCCTCTGTGCTCAGTGCAAAATGGGAGACTCCCTTCATTAGTGGGGCTTCTCCTTCTCTGATCTTGTCTGCGGAATTCAAAGCCCCACACATGCCTCTAGGTGAGGAATGTCACATAGCCTTAGTTAGATTATAGGATCAATTTCCTTTCTTCTGATAAAACCTGTTCAACCAGAACCTGAGATTCCTCAAATGCTTCCCCATGCTAATGAAGCACTTCATTACCACAAGCCCAGAGCCAATGATGGCTGAGGATGGATGTTCCTACACTCAATACCCCAAAACTTTATAAGCCTTGAATAAAGTTAATCTGCCTCCATAGAGTCAGGCTGCTGATTCACTGTCCATGCTCACAGACCTTCCAAACACCCAATTTGACATCTCTGCACCCTTTGACCTTTTCAGTGGATGAGCTACAAGAGCAGGAAGAACCACATGTTTTCCTTATTCGGTTAACACTGCTCAGATGATAGATAGCTAGGTTGATTCTATTTCCTAGCCATTATGACTAAAGCCACAGTGATTATGATATGCAAGTATCTCCATGGTAAGACAAACAGTCTTTGGATATACACCCAGGAGTGGTTTGTGTCATATGGTAGGTTTTCTTTTTTCTTCAACCCCCAAGATGATGTTGAGGGTGTTGCCCTCATTTACAGTCCTACCAACAGTGTATATTGAAAAATCCTTTCCTGTAACTTGGCTATTATTTGTTATCACTTATGAATATGGTTATTCTGATAAGAGTGATATGGAATCACATAGAAGTAGATTAAAACATCCCACACACATACATTAGGAGAATAAATCTTATAAAAGTGACCACCCTACAAAAATTAATCTACAATTTGAATAGAAGTTGTAGTGGCTAATTTTGTGTCAACTTGACACAGCTGGAGTTATCACAGAGAAAGGAGCTTTAGTTGAGGAAATGCCTACATGAGATCCAGCTGTAAGGTATTTTCTCAATTAGTGATCAAGGGGGGAGGGCCCCTTGTGGGTGGTGCCATCTCTGGGCTGGTAGTCTTGGTTCTATAAGAGAGCAGGCTGAG
>NC_034599.1:79046842-79070041 GCF_900095145.1 Mus pahari
TCTTGGTTCTATAAGAGAGCAGGCTGAGCAAGCCAGTAAAGAACATCCCTCCATGGCTTCTGCATCAGCTCCTGCTCCCTGACCCGCTTGAGTTCCAGTCCTGCATCCTTTGGTGATCAACAGCGGTTTGGAAATGTAAGCCAAAAAAACCCTTTCCTCCCCAACTTGCTTCTTGGTCATGATGTTGTACAGGAATAGAAACCCTGACTAAGACAGAAGTCATTAAAAGTCAGAATTTCCTTCAGAGGCATATGAAAAACTATCTCAGTTTTTGAAGAGAGGAACAAAAGGCCAACAATATCCAAAGCAATAATGGACAACACAAATGCCTGTCATGTTCGAAATCACAATAAATATAATAATAAAACAGAGTTAGTCTGATACAAAGCCAGACTAAATTAGTACAATATCAATATATACATATATGCGTTAATTATATATATGTTTCAATTATATATGTAGCAATAATATATATGAAGCAATTATATATGTAAAAAACATGTATAACAGCTATATATATAAAATCACATACATATACATACGCACACACACGCACACACACACATATATATATATATGTATATATATATCCTCATACAAACTTAGCTACTTAATTTTTGACAAAGATTTCAAATTCTACACTTAATATAAAAGACAGCATCTTCAAAAAAATGTTACTGGGAAACATGGATTTTAAAATGAAAAACCTAAGATTAGATAATTATCTCTCATCCCACATAAAACTCAATTCTAACTAGCTCAAGGACCTCAATACAGTTCAAGAATCATTAAGACTTACGGAAGAAACCAAGAAACAGTGGGGAGTAATTACAAGGTACAGACATAGTTAGACTTTCTGGGAGAATTCTAGAGCAAAATACTATTGAATTTGGTCTACTTAAAGGTACATATATGACTTTTTACTAAGGCTGCTATGAACTTTTCAAATGGGATCTCATGAAAGAAAACCTTTCTCTATTTAGGAGAGGTGGCTCAAAATTGATGAACACATGCATCCTGTCTTCAGGAGGACCCTTGCTCACTGCCTATCACCCACAACAGGCAGATTACAACTACGTTTAACTACCACCTCAAAGGAATTGAATACCTCTTCTCTGCTGTGCTAGGCCAGCACCTGCACTCATACATGGATGCCCCCCCCCAACACACACAAGCACACATATACACACATACTTGTACATGTGTTCATGCACACACACACACACACACACACACACACACACACACACACGGTGTTTTAGAATTTTAAAGTATAAAAAAACCTGATGTGAGATAAATGAAACTGTCAAGTCGACTGAAGGGAGCTCAGATAGTGGAAAAGAAATCTTTAACAGGTATACATCTGATAAAGATGAATGTTTAGCATATACAAAGAAATCAAAATGTGAAAAAACCCTCGGGTATTATTATAAACACATATGCAAATAGATACTAAACATTTAAAAACTATGATAAGCAAATACATAAGGAGCTTATAATTTATTCCCTTAAGCATTTCCCAAGCAATCTAGTAAAATAACTTCTTATGTTACCTTGATATTGTATGAAGACTTACAGATGACCGGGAGGTGATGTAGAGTCCACACAAGGTTGTGCACAGATGATGAACAAAGCTGATGTTGATGCCACTTAAAACAAAGAGCTTTGATATGTGTGGATGCTGGTTTTCATGTAGCATGGTGGAGACCATTGCACCATTATGTGATATAACTTTACTAGTGATAATTTATTTCAGAATAAATTTAGGCATTTAATAAACAACCTAAAACTGTTATGTGCAAGTGTGTGTGTTCATTCTAACTACTATTTAAACTTTATAAATACTTTATGATTCTTTACCTTGACAAAAATATGTATTAGTTTCTACTGAGATTTTTTTTTAAGCAATGCAATGACTCCGTGTATAAAGGGTAACTTTACCCTTACCTGCAGCATTTAGACCAAATTTTAATTTATTTTTGATAAAATGATTACATGTACTAAAAAAAGGAATATAAGATATATCTTCATCCAAAACTCCAACAGGTTTGTGTATTAAAGGCCACACTGCTTAACTGACTAGGGAGAGCCACACAGTACATTATATTGTCACATGAATAAAAATATACTCTTGTCTACATTGACCGTTCTGCTTGTGAAGTCTGAGTTGCAAATAATTTTAAGGTTTGCGTCACAAACATGACCTTTCTGTTAGCTGGCAAAAGGAAGCTGATTATTTTTAGCCATTTCAAATATCAAGTTTCACAGTTTTTCTTTCAATCTCAAAGAACAATAATACTTTTAATAGGAAACAAAAAGCCTCCTACCTTATTCATTTGAACAGTTGCAGCAGAAGGTACCTCTCTCCATTTTTGAATGTATTAAGTTTTAAAAACATTTTTCTTTGGGACAAAGTAGCAATTCAAATTGTTTACTTGTTTGTTTTTTGATGCTTTGTCAGGGAATCTGGTATGTGTTTTGCATTTCTTCCCTTCACTTCCATGCCATTTCATAGAAATCCCTTCTTTTAAGACAGACAGACAGACAGACAGACACACACACACACACACACACACACACACACACACACACACACACTTATCACCAAAAACCCAAAATCAAACCAAACCAAACCAAACCAAAATCCACTAGAGAATGGGGTTTTCATGGGCATGTACAAGGTTATATAGATTATGTGTATATCTTTTTGTCTCAGGGTGACAGCTTTGCTAGGTTTCTCCACATGAGCTCCCAGAGCTGTGCTTCCCTTCACCACTGTCCTGGAGGAGAGGGCCCACCTTATTTTCAGGTTTGCTCTCTTAATTGTGTTTAAAGTTGATTTCTAGAGGTGCTGACATTGCTGTTTTTCCTTGAATCAATTTTGTTTTCTGATGCAACTATTTCTTTCTCCCACCCATGCCCACCATTAAACAAACCAATGAAAAATAACCACGTTGCATAAAGTTTATTTGTGGATGTAAGGATGCAGACTTTATAAATTCTTAAAGTTTCATCAAATATTACAGCTTTATTATCTTGATTTTAAAAGGAAAAACCTATTCTTAAGCTAGAAATCATGTTCTATGAGGGTTCTGAGTCCCCCATCTACTTCCATGTTGCCACAGCCAAATGTAGCTTTCAATGCTCTTTGGATACCAAAGTGAAGCAGAAAATTAGGTATGTATTTGTACCAGTATAATTAAAATATTTTAAATTGACTTATTAATTTTAATTTTATTTTTACTACCAATAGTATTTTAAATTATATATATATATATATATATATATATAATCACATTTTATATATATATATATATAATCACATTTTATATATATATATATATATATATATATATCACATTAGATTGCTACTTTTTATTATTGTTTTATTTTTGAGATTAAAGTGCAACTACATCATTTCCTTTTTCTTTTCCTATATAGCCCTCCTTTTTCTTTTTCATGCTATAACATGCATATCCGTGTATGTATTTACAATTATGCTGTCTGTGCACTGTTTATATGTATGATCTCAGGGCTAGCCATCTGTTCCTGAATAACCGATTGCTGTGCTCTTCCCTGGAGAAACCCCTACCTCCTCAGCACTCCAGTTGTTTGCTCTTTTAGTGGGGTTGGGGACCTGTGGGTTTCCCCTGTGCACTTTGTCAAGTCTGCTGTTGTCTTTATTCAGCTCAGATTCAGGCAGTCACACTGATAGGATGTTATGGGTGTAGCTCTGATGTAACGAAGGAGAGAGACAGTCTCACGACACATTTTCTGATCCTCTTGCACTTACAATCCTTCTGACTCTTCTTCAGCAATGTTCCCTGAGCTTAGGTGCAAGAGTGAATTAATGTTTGAACTCTAAAAGTGTTTTCAGTTAAAAGGATCTTTGATGGAATGACAGTTAATGAAACAGAATGATTAACAGTGTCTTGTTAGTGTTTTTATTGCTATGGTAAAATGCTATGACCAAAACAACTTGGGAAGGAAAGGGTTTATTTCATGTTGTACTTTCAAGTAATAGTATGTCACTGGGGGAAGCTATGATAGGAACTCAAGCAGAAAGTTGAAGGCTTGTTATTTCTGGTTTTCTTTCTTTCTTCTTCTTCTTTTTTTTTTTGTTTTCATGTGATATGTTTTCTTTTTTTAAATTTATTTATTATTATTTTCTTTATTTACATTTCAAATGCTATCTCGAAAGTTCTCTATACCCCACCCCCGCCCCTGCTCCCCTACCCACCCACTCCCAGTACTTGGCCCTGGCCTTCCCCTGTGCTGGGTCATATAAAGTTTACAAGACCAAGGGGCCTCTCTTCCCAATGATGGCTTTCTTACACAACTCTGGATCACCTACCTGAGGGTGGTTCCACTGACAGTGAGGTTGACCCTCCCACATCACTCACCAATCAAGAAAATTCACCACAGATAGGACCACAGGACAATCTAGTGGAGACATCTTCTCACATGAGGATTTCTCTTTCTGGATAACAGCTATAGCTTGTGTGACGTTGACAATCAACTAAGCAACACAAATAGTTCCAGACTTTCTGTGGGTTTGCATGTTTTCTTTTCTGGGTTTGTTTTTCTGCTACATGCATCAAGGAGGAAGCACCATTCTGTAGGACACGCCGAAGTCTGTCTTCGAGTTCAGCTCTCCAGATATTGTCTCTAGGGATTTATATGTGCTACTTCACAATGTCCACTTACTGCTAAAGTTCTAATATTATTCATTTCATGTGGCTATTGGAATGGGGGACAGCAGGTCACCACTAGAAAGCCCCAGATGCCAGTGACCCAAGAGGTTTCCTGGATCCAAAAGGGAGAACTTTAGCTGAAATACCCAACAAAGGGGTGCTTTTGTAGTTCGTATGTCTCTAAAATTTACAAAATATGTATGAGAAATATACTGCCTATACTTAGCCTAACCACTAGAGTTCATGGAAAGTGAAGAAGGAAATGATAGTCTTTGAAATGCTGTGTCTAAACACTAATGCATTTTCCCTGGTTTGGTTAGCTTTTTAAATTGTTGAGACATTAAATCCCAGAAACACCTGCAATAAAAGAATTATCATTATGAATTAGTCTAAATAGATAGTGGATAGATAGGTAGGTAGGTGAATGTCTGGGTAGATAAACATAGAGACAGACAGACATATAGATAGATAAAAGATAAATAGATATAGATGATGTATTGATAGATAGATAGATATACACACATACATACATAGATATAGATAGATAGATAGATAGATAGATAGATAGATAGATAGATAGATAGATAGATAGATAGATGTATAGGTAGCAGTTTGAAAATATTATTGGAGCATTACAAATTTCCTGAAACTCATGCTTGAAACATATAAAGCAACATCAATTTTTTCCTCTTTATTAACTAAGACGTAGGAAAAAAAGGAAGAGATCACATTGGGTTGATCAGATTTAATACAGTTCAATTCAGGGCCTATAGGCTTTCTCGGGGGAGCTGGTTTTACAGAGCATGTAAAAACCAATTCAGTTTCTTCCATATGATTTTGCTTTATCTTGCTCTAATTTTTTATTACTCTTATAAAAGATCTTTTCATTATTTTATAGTATAGAGTAAATTTTAAAGATGGTTTAACTGCCATAGCTTTACTTTATCAATACATAAAATAGAATTTAAGAGACAGTTCTTGGTATGTATATTTGTTGCTTTTAATTTTAGAATACTAATGTTTTGTGTGTGCTTGTGTGTGTGTATGTGTGCAAGCAATTTGTAAACAAACATGCCTGTGTGTTTCAGAGAGAGAGAGAGCTCAGTACATTATCATTATTTCCTTCAGAGAAATTTGTCTTGTGAGATAGATTATTACCTTATCATATTGATGACATCAAAATGTAGTTACATGAAGCATTTATTTACCTCCACCATTATATTTTTGGGAAAAAAAGAGAAGTCTCATCTTTCTTCCATGAAATATGAAGAAAAGCATATTCATTCCAGCTACTCACCTTTTGTTTTCTACACACGATGAAGTCCATAAATCAATCTTTTACTTCAATTGGGGCCACTGTGGAGTGGCTATATCCATCTTTATTGGAACATATCTTAAAAACCACCATTTATATTGTTACTATGCCTGAAGGGACAATCACAGTCCCTTCATAATGAAAAACATAAATTGCAGAGGAAGACTCAAACATAAATACATAAGTCTCATAACACATGGAAAATACCAACCTTCCAACAAACGATCTTATAAGAAGTGTTCTGATAACCATGGCTAGAGATTCCAGTTTCGATATATACTTAACACAAGGGTATCAGTAAGAAATTATCCAAGGAGCTTTTACCTGACTGTAAATTATAGCTTTACCCATATTTGGGTGGTTCATGCCATTTTTCACAGAGGTAGTTAATGAAAACTTGCCTAGAGAATTTTGGAAAATTATGTGCTTTGAGAAAATATTCTACTGTCAGTTGTCTTTCAGAAATATGAAATGATGGACAGAAGAATCTTACTGGTGTGCAATAGAGAAACAGAGGGTCTGTAGTCCTTTTAAGAAGTGGTCATGCCAGTGAGTACTACCAGGCTTTTGCCCAAGGATCTCATTTTCATTAACCCTCTGTAGTACTTGTCACTGTTGGGAAATTGTATAATTTACTGCACGTAAGCTAGCTCTCTTCTGATTTACAAGATGTATAGAGGTTGAAATTTCAACATGGTAACATAGGCTTATTATTGACAGTCAACATCTTATCCTGAAAATTTAATACAATTAGTAGTTTCGTGAATACTAGCGTACTCGCCACCAGATATTATTAACAACAATGTCAGGAAAATGGTTATTCACCAATGTCTTAAAGTCAATATACAGCACCAAAAGCATAGGAACTGTCTTTTGGTTTAAGGAGATATGAGTTGGGCCTATGACTCACATGGAACCAGCTCTCTGATCTGAAGGCATTCGTCAGCATCTCTACACAGAACAGTTGTGAGCAAAAATGAGCATTCTCATTTGATTCAGAGCTCCAAGATTCCTACCAGACTTTAAAAATAAATCAATGAGAATGAGGCTGAAGAGATTAAAAAACCACACATTTTGCAAGCACAAAATGTGTGGTTCATTTCCGAGCTTTATATGAGACAAGTCTCCAAGAAGGCCAACCAGAAGTATTAAGAGTACAAAAGGAGTTAATCGGCTGTGTCAGCACCTGAACTCTAGGGAGAAAAAGGAAACGCTTTTCCAAGTTAGAGTCTTGATAACTATCAGACACTTCCTCCTCACTAGGAAAGCTGCATTTCAAGCTCCGGAGAGGCTGAGAGAGGAGCAGAATGTCAGCACTAAACTGTCTTGATGGTAAGTATTGAGAGAAGGTAGCATAAAGTACCCTAACTGGTTTCTTTTTTAACATTTTCGGGGACTATTTCACATCCTTTGTATTTTGTGCATTTTGAATCAATGTGTACATGTTGATAAAAGAAAAAAATCTGCCCAAATTTGAGTTGTATTTGAAGTAAATCTACAGAAAAATTAGAAAGGTTTAACATGAAAAAAGAAACCTTAACGTATAAAGTATATGTATCTCCCCATCTACTTTGGTGTCCTTTAATTTCCTTCATCATATTTTCATATTTGTAATAGTATGTATATGTATGTACACACTGTGCTCTACAAAAGTCTGTTTATTGTAACAACATTTCTTTACAGCTTTAATTTCTTTATAATTTTTCTAGGCAGGGCTAGAAAGATGGCTCAGGATTTAAGAGCACTGACTGCTCTTCCAGAGAATTCAAGTTGAATTGCTTGCCCCTCGTGCTAGCTAATATTAATTTGCAACTCCAATCCTAGGGTATTTCATGCTCCCTTAAGGCCTTCCAAGGCATTGCTCCATGTTTCATAGAGACACATACAGGCAAAGGCATTCAAGTACATCAAATAATTAAATGTTTAAAAACACTTTTACTAGTGTACCAAATTAGTTGACCATACATATTTAGGCTGTTTTAACCTTTGATAACATTTTAAAGTGCAATAATTTTTTAAATTACCTCATAATTTTATGGATATGACATAACTATAATGCCTGTAAATGTTGAATAAAAATAGTTAGAAAGTAAATTCTTGATATGTTTCCAATATTTCTAGAAAAGCAGAGTTTTCAGCATTACATGATATTTAGCTATACGTTTCTCAGAGATGTCTTTTCCCATATTGAGAAAAAATATTTTTGCTTTTTCCTCACATTCGTTAACTATTCCCTCTTGGTCAGAAATCACATTTAAATATTTATACAAAGCATTACATATGACATACTAAGTATCATGTAATATATTTACATGTACTCCATTAAATGAGTTCCAAAATTTTTAATTGTTAATGGTATAGTTTTATAATTTAAAATCTACTTTCAGTTCATAGATAAAGCCCCCTGATTTCTCTGCCTGTGCATTTTACAATTTACAATAATAAAAATCAAATTAGTCTCTACTATACACTTAATTTTATCAACATATGTATAGAACGTTAAGTATTTTTATTACGTTCCAATTTGTTTAAGATCTTGAGAAATGCATAACTATTATACACAGGTGGACAGTGAGTCAGTTTCTCCTTATAAGTACCTCTCAGATTACAAAAATGAAAGAGGTTAGCAATTTTGATTGACGAAGCACTAATAAATTGACCTAAATAGGTACTACCAAGGACGCGAGCCATACATGGGGATGCCTTTTTCATAACACATTTGGAAGGGAGTGTACAATGTGAAAATAACGTTAACAAATAAAATTACCAAAACATATTGACAAATTTATTATTCTCTGCGAATTCCTTCCCCTAGTGAAGGAACCAGTTCTTCAGACCAGTGCCTGGCTAAGGCAATGGCGTGAGCGTGCCAGTGGCAAGCTGATCATTTGTCTTATGAAAACTGCTCTTATAATGTATGAATAGAGTCGTGAGCTATAACCAAAGAAATACTGTTCTAGGAACGCTTGCGTTCTCTGTTTCAAATGATAAACTCCAACTACTTCATTCCACTTTCTCTATACTTGGGCAATTGAAAAAAAAATCCAATAATTAGACCTGTGGAAGATTAAAGAAATCAGAGTAATTGAAATATACAGCACAAAATATTCTCTTCAATAGCAAAAACCATTTGGCCTTCTATCTTTGCAGTCTTCCTTGCAAAATAAATGAAAATAAGGGAAGATTTGATCCAAATTTGCACGGAGAGTACAAGGTAATAAATGCAGATGTACAACCTAAGGACCCATGGGATCTGCAAAATCCTTCAAGGTTCATGCCTTTCAAACTTGTTTTCCTTATGCATCATATCACAGATACAGCATACATTTATTTTACTCTTTCCAAGTGTAGAGTGAACTTTTTCTGAGGGTTTTTGATATATGGAAATCTCAGTCGATTTAATGCAAATCAGGTTTGAAAAGCCAGTTTTATTTTATTTTACTTGATTTTTTTGGCTTTTTCCTTCTTTGTTTTCTTTTTAAACTTTAATTAACTATGTATTTTTTTTTTTGCTTAGTCATTTTTATTGGATATTTTATTTATTTACATTTCAAATGTTGTCCCCTTTCCGGATCCCCACCCCCACAGAAACCGCCTATCCTATCCTCCCTCCTCCTACTTCTATGAGGGTACATCCCCACTTTTCTTTTAAGAAAATAATAACTACATGAAATGAAAACATGAAGGCTAAATGCTTCATTTGCCAAACAGGGTTGGAAACAATTGATGATATTGGTGGTAACACATAGAAATGTAACAGGTTGCATATTCAGTCACAGTAAAAAAAAAAAAAAAAAAAAAAAAAATCCTGCTGATTTCAGCTGAGTGACTTTGGAAGAAATCATAGTCTCTTAGCAGTATTGTACCTAGTTATATGTCTTGAGTTCTAACACCACTAACTAAAGGTAGGCAGGCACCAAAAGAAAGTAATCACAGGAGGGGGAGAGGGAGGGATGAACCTGGATGGGAAAGGGCACAGGGAGGGGAAAAGGGGGGTGTAGGACTGAAGCCCTGAGGACCAGAAGAAAGAATGGAAATAGTCAACCTCAGAAGTAGGAGGTAGGGGGACCCTTCAGACTGTACCAGGGACCTGGGAGGTGAGAGACTCTCAGAACTCAGAGGGAGGGACCTTAGATGAAATGCCCAACAGTGGGGAGAGGGAACTTGTAGAGTCCACCTCCAGTGGAAAGACAGGACATCAAGTGGAGGTATGGAGTTGCCATGTGAAGTCAAAAATTATGACCCAGAATTGTTCCTGACTAAAAGAACTGTATGTAGAAAAATGGAGAAGAGCCTGAGGAAAAGGAAGTTCAGTGACAGGCACACTTTGGGATCCATCTCGAAAGGAGGTCTCAAGGTGTGGTACTAATACTGATGCTATGGTGTGCTTACAAAGAGGAGCCTATCATGACTGCCCTCCAAAATTCCCAATAAGCAACTGAAAGAATCAGATGTAGAGACTTACACCCAACCAATGGACAGAAGCTGTGGATCTCCGTGGTTGAATTAGGGAAAAGCTGGGAGAAGCTGAGGAGGGCAAACCTATAGGAAGATCAACACTCTTCTGGAACACCGCCGCTCTGGGATCTCTCAGACACTGAGCCACCAACCAGGCAGCATACGGCAGCTGATATGAGGCCCCCAACACATAGACAGCAGAGGAGTGCCAGATCTGGACTAAGTCGGAGAAGATGCACCTAACCCTTGAGAGACTTGGGGCCCCAGAAGGTGGGGAGCTCTGGTAGGGTTGAGAGGGACATCCTCTTGGAGACAGGAGGTGGAGATTTGGGATGTAGAACAGTCAGAGAATAGACCGGAAAGGGGATAAAATCTGGACTGTAAAAAAAACGATGAAATATTTTTTTTTATAAAAAGCTAATTAAAAATTTTATACAAAATAACTATGCAAAGTGACAGATGTTCCAAATGCAAGAGCTACTAATAATGAAAGCTGGGTTGATTAAGAACAAGTAAACATTGATTAAATGGTATCATTACACTATATCACAATCTATGAGCTAAGCGCCCCCAAATCCATATAAATATAAACAAGTTTTAAATAAATACTGAAGAGAAAGCTGGGATATAAATAAAAGGGCAAAAGTGTTTATAGACAACGTAGTCTTATGGAGGAAGAGCATAAATCCTCACTTCTTAGGTGTAGGCTGCACGTAATGTCTTTGTTCCTAAAAGCATATTATGTAAGAAGTTATTTTTCTATGGAGAAACATAATTGGTAGTTTCTAAGTTCAGTTGGTTTGTGAGGGGAAAGATTATGGAAATACCATTAAGAAAGCCTTAACATTATTGAAGGGATGGTGAATGGGAGGACGAGCAGGCATGGAGAAGTTGGTTGTAGATGGAAAGGAGAACAGGAGAATGTTCTTAGCACCAGTGGGAAAGGGGGACAATATGTAGACATTTGTCAGGCTTGGTTTGTGCAGTAAGGATGGAAAGAAGGAAACATTCCCATTCAACTCAGGGAGATAGCTAATGGAAATTCCCAGGAAGACACTGAGAGTACTCTTCTGCTTGTTTATACTTAGGATGGAAATATAATAACACAGTGACTAACTAAATAATGGAGAGACCCGATGTTTCAGAGTTCAAAGATAAAACTGCTAATTATCCTCAATCACAGTTTAGCAATATACCTTCAGTAGATTCAGAACAAAGGCTTAATCTGGGATTGTACTGTGAAATTCTTTGTCAAAACACCAGATTTTGTAGGGTATACCTCAACGAAACTTCCAGCCTATGAAATCCCCTTTAAGGAACTTCTTTACGGCTCAGATTCTATATATTTAATACTGAAACCTTAAAAATTTTTTGGAATGCTATTGGGCAATAAATTCACTGGGAACTCAAGGAATGGCAAAGATGTATGGGTATGGTTTCCTTCTAATAAAGTGAAATGTGAATGAATAGAAATAAATGCTTTTAAGATGATTGTTTAACATAATGTAATACAACATATAAAATGAATAATTGAATTCCAGAGATCTGGGAGAATGAGGAAAGTAAGTCAGCTATAAAGATGAGCCATTGAACAGACAGGAACAAGACCCAGGGGCCAGGGACAAGGGGATTGAAGAACAGCCTCCACTATAAGGCTTGATATAATGTAGACATGGTCACAAAGGTAGCAGTGTACCTAAAGCTAGACTTTGAAAGTTTTGGAACCATCTTCTATGTCTCATTTTTCCCTTAGTAAAAAATATATGACACTAGCAGTTATTGAACCATTTTCAGTCATTTGATGGTGTCTATATGATAGGTAAATAGCTCTTTTATTTAGATTATGTTCTTTGTTTAAGGACAACACATGTAGGAGAAACTTGAGAAGAGTAACTGTCACCAGGCGTCATTTCTGTGGTGAACACTCACTGTTTTAGCTGATTTTCTGATCATGGAATGAACTTGAGTTTCTTGAGAAAGGAACAGCTGTATGTTGCACATGAAAGAAAGGAGGGTTAAATAGACCAGAATATGTTCTGTACAATCCCAGGTAATCTTCTTACAATCTGATGTTGGAACTATTTCATGGAATGACTGGATCTACCACTAATCCTCAAACTCAGATGGGACCTCATTACTATCCAATGGAATACAACCCAGATGACTTATGCACTATTTGGTGCTGGGTCATGAAGAAGTCAAGCACATTTGACTTGCTCTCTTAACACACTTGTTCTTGGAACTCAAACACTGGAATGGGAGGAAGCCCAAGCAAAGTCCACAGGGAAAGGAATGAAGGCTCCAGTTAACAGCATTGGGTGGTGTCCAGCCAGTAGCCTGTGAGCAACTTATTATAGAGATAGATATTCCAGTCTCACATCAATCTATCCCAGCTTAAGGTCATTTGGTGCAAATATAAGTTGCTTCTGATGTCTCAAGTACAAATTCATGAAGGATTTATGTTTGTCATTATAAATCACTGAATTTTATGACAGTCATCAACAGGTATCTTGAATACACACACACACACACACACACATATACATATATATATATATATATATATATATATATATATCTTGAATACATACACACACACACACACACACACATATATATATATATATATATATATATATATATATATATATATATATATATATATATATATATGTTAAAGCTTTGTAAAATGAGAGTATATGTAGGTGCCAAGTGAAAATTCCACACTTGATTGAAAATCTCTTGTGGAGTCAGGAACTTTTCTGCCAATTTAGGTAGCATGTTTTTTGTTTGTTTGTTTTTCTTACATCTTATAAGAAACCACATTTCCCCCTTTTCCTTAATATGTTGCTGAAAAACAGTCCTTATCAAGAATTGTGTTCAGGGATTTCAATCAACACAATGGATGACCCCTTGAGAAGGAGCAAATGGTTTGGGACCAGGGGTCTTGGAACTGGAAATCTCAGGAATTCTGGGAATCTGAGCTGCACACTGAATCCCATAAGCATGCAACATGACTACAGCTCATTCCAGCTTCTGAGAAGATTAAAGATGATTGACATATCTTTGGCAGAAAAAGGCATAATTTGTTTCTAAAGAAAAATGGAAAATATAAAATATTTGAGCCTAGTTGTCCAGATATATTTATTTCTATTCATTTTTGGAAGAAGGAAATCATGTATTTCAATCCATATACTACCTGATGTCGGAGTTTGATATCTTACTAAGTGTTTTTCAAGGCAAACAAAAATATATTGGAGGGCCAACATGGGTTTGTTCACTGAATAACCATAGAAGAGAAGTTACTATTTTTCTATTGCTGTTCTAGTTGTAACACATAGAATGTAAAGTCAAACAAAGCTTCAAGGTACCAGCAGTTTAAGCATTCAATAAATAGTATTAGAAACTTTGTGCTAAGTTACCAAAAAAAAAAAAAAAAAAAAAAAAAAAAAAAAAAACCTAATCCATGTTCTTAGAGTCTACCTTGCTATACAGCCACAAATGAAAATAAATACATAGTAGCAGAATAGATGTGCAGTACTTTATAGTGCTTAGAGTCACAGATGAGAAAGCAACTGGAAATATTAAATATGCAAGTATGAGTGGCATTCAAGCGAAGGGCAGAAACAGCAGATTCACTAGATAGAGAACACAGCATGGTAAAATCGTGTGGCATTGGATGTAATATGATCTGAATGAAGGCAGTGTTGCTAGAGTAGTATATTCAGGGGAATTGTGGGTGAGTAAGAAGGAAGACATCAAGGTGCTTGCAGACATAGTTCATTCATTTTGAATAAAGCTTGTTTGTGAAATAATAAACTGTCAAGTTTCACAGACGCAAGACTCTGTGGCTCTGTATACTTTGATAATCCAGCCAGAACCAATAGAAGTAAGTGATTTACAATGTCTGAGCTCTGTTTTCCACTTACATACACAATTCTGTTTCCAAATCTAGTTTGGCATCTTCCAGACTGTTTAATGCACACATGGGTGTGGCTTGCTTCATCAATGCTTACTTACATGCCCTGTCCTTGGTTATTCACTTCATCCTTCCTTTTTATTGTATTGTCATCAAAGGACTGTCAACCAACTCAACTTATATTTATTAAGTTTTATTTATGTGTTCAATACTTCAGCTTGTATAGAGTAATTAATAATTGTTTTATTCAGAAGAGTAATGCCCTTATGAGCAGGATCATTTATACTTGCCAGAGAATTCCTATCTCCATTAAGTATCTGTTGGAAAAATAAATAAGTATATTACTTTGGCAATGATAATTTTATGAGTGACTGATGATGCGATCTACATACACATGTGCAATAGGATGAAGGCAGTTTTTTTGCTTGTTTGTTTGTTTGTTTTAAGAATGGGAGGCAATGAGAGAGATGAGCCACTGGGATGCAAGGATGGTTTAAATGATCCATCTCAGTTCTGAATTCTGTTTTAATGAATTACTCCTTGAAGAATAATGTAAGAATAACAACAACAACATCATGGGCCACAATGTTGATGCTCTTCATTTGTAAGAGTCCTTGTATCCATGTTTCAATCTTTTTTCAATTCCATTTGCCCATGTCAATTTTTTTTAATTTTATGTAATCTTTTTTCACAGTCCAGATTTTATTCCCCTCCTAGTCTACCTTCTAACTGTTCCACATCCCATACCTTCTCACCACCCCCTGCCTCCATGAGGATGTCCCCACCCCCTCATTCCCCACCCCACCAGACCTCCCCACTTCCTGGGGCCTCCAATCTCTTGAGGGTTAGATGCATCTTCTCTGACTGAACCCAGACCTGGCAGTCCTCTGCTGTATATATGTTGGGGGCCTCACATCAGTTGGTGTATGCTGTCTGGTTGGTGGTGCAGTGTCTGAGAGATCTCAGGGGTCCAAGTTAATTGAGACTGCTGATCCTCCTACAGGGTCACCCTCCTCCTCAGCTTCTTACCGCTCTTCCCTAAGTCAACCACAGGTGCCCATGTCAATTTACAGCTTACTTTAAAAAATATATACGCTTCTAAGAACTTTACCTCTTTGTAAGAATCTGACTTGCTGTGTGCACATCAACAGACAACCTCAATGACAAAAATTACTTTGAAATTTTTGAGAATTCCACTCTTCCCTAAAATAGTAGCATTCTAGTAATAAACTTTTCTGTAAATACAACTTCAATTTCAAATGAGTGTATATTAATATTTACCAAGAAATGAAACATCATCCTGTGTGAGTTCGAGACTGTCTGTAGCAAGAGTTTTTTTGCAAAGGATATTTTATATTTAAGTAAGTCTTATTTCATAATCATCCTGTCCTCTCACAATTCCATTCTTCTCTATGAACTTGTTTTGTACTGTTTTTACCAGGCAATAACTGAAAATTTGAAAGTAATTAATTTATACTTTGAAACATTTTGATAGTCAAACAAGCCATGCTTTTCAAAGCAGCCCCTATGCTCCAATAGGTGCAGGTCAACAGATCTTTTTTTGCTGCCAACAAGGTGGGCCTCAAGCAGCCATGCCATGCTGTTTAACTGCTTGCTTTACCTGTGGAGAGATGCAACATTATTCCAAGAGAAATTCCCAGTGTCTAAACAGATACAGTGCTGCAGTGTACATACTTAGGCCTCTTACAGGTTTCATGTGACCAAGAATATTTCAGCTTCTCCTGTTTGGATATTACTTTTCTTCATACATTCACACAGTAGTTGACTGTGTATGTTCTAATCTGGGTTAACAGTGATTTATTAAGTTTCTAGTAAATTAAGTTGAGGCTATGTTCCCAACTGTGGCCTGATTTTTAGCCACAGTGACTTCAAGAGAAACGTCAGAACTATTCGGAAAGGAGGGAATAAAAGAGAGCAGGAAAGTGCTAATACTACTCAGCTCCTCCTTTCTGCTTTCCCACAATCAGCTACTCACAGTTGTTACAAACAACTCAGTAAAATAACTAACAATTACTCTATTAATTATCTAACTTACCTCGAATGAAGTTTTTATTGTTGGGCTTGATGTAGAGTTAAGTTATACTAAGTATTTATTTTAGATGTTTTGGCTTTAGCCATACATTTAACCATTTAGACTTTGACACTAAAGTATGTAGGCAGAAACATCTGCCAACTTGAGAACGAAATCTCATCCGTCAGACTCATAAGTCTGGGAATGTCACTAAAAGTACTAACATGAATATCTGGCTCCTGTAGTTCTGTTTCTAGATAACTGTTTCTGTTATCTGAGGTATGTCAACACAGGGCATGGTTTCTTGTGTGTGCCTAAAATCTCACCTCCAGAAAGGCTCCCGGCTATACTGGAATCCCAAATACTCATTGTAGTTGCTAGCTAGCTAATAAAGACTTTCTGTTTGCTTAAATTTATGTCTGAGTAGTTAGTCTCAGTTATTAGTTATTGGTAACGAACAACTAAACCATCAGCTAAATGCTCCTTTAGAGAATATATTTTTCAGCTAGTATTAAATAACCACCATAAAAGATCTCAGAGTAAGAACTTAGACACGTCTGTTTTCTTTGTAGCAGTATAAAATGTCAAAGGAACAATGAGGATATTATAGCTCACCAGAGGTAAAAATGATTATTAGTTGTAATGATTTAGCAAAAACACAAAAATGTGTGGTTTTTCTTTAAATTGTCATTTAAATTGACATTTTCCCTCAGGGCCTGGATAAACAGTGCAAATTAAGCATCTTGGTAGTCGCTCATCAATTCTCTATACTGATCTACTTCATGCCGATGTCATATCGTTCTCACTGACTTCCTCCTGTGGTATTTTGAGTACAGAAGATAACAAAGATCTCGGTCATTTGTGGTTAGCAGATAGCCCCATTCCCAGCTCTCGCAGCATCAGGGGATTGAGGCTGGTTATTAATTCAGGTGGCCTGGCTAGATTCCATCTTCAGTAATTACATTTCTATGTAAAATTGATGATGTAGCTTTGGTGAGAGAACTTATTCATCTTTGTCCTCATTTTAAAAAAAAATTAAAAAAAGACACAAAATCAACAAACTTGGGATTATTCTCCAAGCTAAGAGGAACAAAGACTTCATTTTGCTACAATGTTGGTGTTCTTGAAGACTGAATATAACTAAACAGATAAAATCATTAAGTCACATCCCCAGTGAACTTTAAGTATCTAGTACATTTTCCTGTCCTTCACCTCAGCATTCAGTCATTTACACAAAAGTACTTTAGAAAATCAACTCTAGTTCTTTTTTATCTAGTTAAATTTTCTGTCATAATCTCTATGCAATTTTCTTTTACTTATAGAGCCTTTAGAAGTTCATATTCTACCTGATAACCAGGATTAGAGTCCTTTTAATATTACACAGTAACACACTCATTTAAGCATGTGTTATGCCATTACTATATCAAACTGTTGGTGTACTGAGAATGGAGCTCCTACATTAGTCACCCAAATCTTAAATGATTGAGAAAAATATGTATATAAAACCAGCATTTTAGCACGTGTAAGTAGAGAGTGGAAATACCCCTCTCACAGAAAAACTCTAGTCTCACATAATAAACAGGAAGTAGATAGTCATCCAGCAAAACAGATGAAAGTTGAGTATTATGTGATTTAGAGTGATTTCTCAATGCTATGAGTCTTATCAACCAGTTTGCAGGTGGTACACCATATAAGTTTATGGCCACAATTTTCATCAGAACTATGGGAGTAGACTTTAAATTTAGAAAGGACAAATCTTTGAAGGAAAATAAATAGAAGACAGTAAAAGAAATCTGATGTCCAATGTGGAGAAAAGAGAATGAGGTCATCAATACTTAGCTTTAGTCCATGGCCACATGTATAGTAGGGACTTGTTAAGGGCTAACACACATCAGATATATGATCTCTCTGTGTTCATCATACAAAGGCCCATACTGATTACTCCACTACACATTACTCTACTTTGTGTTTCTACAGGAAAACAGAGTATGCTAATTTTCTAAGAAATCATTTAATAACTCTAGACCTTTTTCTGTGATATGAGATAATGACCTAGAGGAACCTAATTTAAACAGCTGCTGTGAAGATAAACTGAAATATTAGCTGAGATATTATTGTATTTACCATGATGTTAACAAATCTTTAAACAAATTGCAATTAAAATAATTGTAAACTACTAGTTTGTGATCACTTAATGAAATGAGTGCTCAGATAATGCCTTTGTTTTTCTCCCAAAGACTTTTTCTTTCCCCTCCTTACATTGGTAAATAAAGACACTATTGAGCTAGTCTTTCCACTGGGAAACTTAACCTTGTTACTCCTCTCTCCAAAATTCATATTAAATATCAGCAAGGTCAAAACAAAGTGACGCTTTGGGAGTAGACACAAGAAGCAGATATTATTTGATCATTCACTCAGCTATTGTAAACAAGAATGATCAAGCTACTGCCGCATGCCAAAGCTCACCAGCCTGCCCAGTGCATCAGTATGTGTTGCTGATTTGCTGATTCCAGAGTCGTTGGGTTTATTTAGGATTGCCATGGAAACAAGAGGATGATACATTTTCCACCAAATACACCTAGCAACTGTGTGGACGTCTGTATATTTAGTTTATCCATGGTTACCCTGGGGATTGCTCAGAACGTGAATGTCCCTGCCTTTTTTTTTCAAGCTCTCAGTTGTAAACTGGCATCTCATTGAGTTTGTTTCCCTGCCAACAACAGAAAAAAAGATGCCTGAGAAGTTTGCACACTTCTGCTTCCTGAATAAACTAGAAAGTAAATATCTGCATTTTCAATGATGAATGCCATAATGAAAAACCCTTCCACTGGCATATAATAGAAAATGGTTTGTTTGAAGTATTCTGCATATATATATATATATATATATATATATATATATATATATATATACCATGCTTGCTTAAAATAGAGTAAGTGATGATCACTTACTCTATTTTAAGCAAGCATGATCAAGCTACTGATGCGTGCTATACCTAAGCTCGTGTGTGTGTGTGTATGTGTGTGTGTGTGTGTGTGTGTGTGTGTGTGTGTCTGTGATATATTCTGTAATATAACCTTCTTATTCTCAGTCCAACGCTACTGGTATCTATGTTTTCAAAGGTATATGTACGGTGCTAGGTAACCAATTGGTATGTTCTTCCCTTGGTAAGGCCACCTCTTTGGTTCTCAGCTTTCCTTGGTTGCTTATAGTTCTTTGTATGGATTGTGGCCTACTGGGAAGGTTTTACGTTAACTTAACACTTGCTAGGGGCCTATGGAAAAAGAGACTTGATTGAGAAAATGTCTCCATAGCATTGCCTGTAGGCAATTCTGTCAGTGTTTATTTGTGGTTGATTGATGTAGGAGGGTCCTGCTCACTGTGGGTAGTGGCATGCTTTAGGAGGTGGTCCTAAATAGTACAGAGATGCCCTTCTTCGGCAAGTTGTTTTTGGTAATATAATTATATCACAAAAAAAGAAAGTGAGCTAAGACAATGTATGTAGTACTGCACATGATTTTAAAACTCTGGGATATGGTGCTGCAGAGAGAAATAGACATGCACACTAATAATATTTTTATAAGTTTTGCAGTTTTTTTTCTTAGCATGCCAGCTCCCTAATTGTTGCGATTGGCCTATTATATTTATTTAACAAGCTTTAAAGGTACAACAACTGAGCAATATTACTCTATCTTAATCCTCTAAACTAGTCTAGCTGACTACCTTCTAGTCGAAATCCCCATGGTACCTGCATTTTAGTATTGATCTGGCATTCACTGCTCCAGGTGTTTTCTGATGGCATCTCCTACTTCCTCTCTCTCCCTCCTCCTCCTCCTCCTTTTCCCTCCTTCTTCTCCCTCTTCCTTTTCTTCTTCCTCCTCTTCTTCCTCTTCTCCTCCTCCTCTTCCTTCTCCTCCTTCTTCTCCCCCTTCCCCTACTCCTTTCTAGCTGGGAGGAAGTCCAGCCCTATTTTCTCTTCCTGCTCAGCCATTGGCTGATCAGATAGCTTTACTGACTAATTAGGGAATAATTATTATTAATTATTAATTAATATATATAAAATATTGAATCAAGAGATTCTTAGAATAAAGATTGTAACCCAATATGGGAGCACTGAAATCAGCATTTAAATCTTACAAGGATAATCTACACAGGGCACAATAACATTATGCCTACACATGCAGGATTTCTTCTATGTGGTACAGTGATTAGTCTTCTATTTATTAAGGTTGTTCAAGACACCTGAAAATTTGAGAGGCTTGGGATATGAGTCTGAAATAACTCTATGATGCAGCTCTCCTAAAAAACCTTCTTTATTAGAAGCAAGAAATCCAGAAAATGTGTAGTATAACCATCTCTCTGACAGAAGGCAAGTTGTCCAAGGCTCACTGTTGAAACCTATTCCATATAGAAGAACAACTTCTTGATCCAATGGTGAAAGATACATTATACACTTTAGAACTGATGAAATATGTGTTTATTATAGATTATGCTCAGAAGGTAATGAGAGAGGGAATGTGGTCTCATTTTTTTGTACCGCTTTTCAAGGGTCTTGTGGACTTTGAAAAGAGTTGCACTTACATCAAAAGGAAATAGGCTGCTGAAATGATTATTAAAACCATTACAGAGGAATGCCCAGGCAAAATACACAGATAAAGAGAAACAACACCACAGTATATCTACCTAAGGAATTCCTATTCTTCGGGTCTATAGAAAGAAAGAGAAATCTGAAAATTAGACAAAGAAATGAGGGCAAGATTATATGAAGAAAATCAATCAGAGAAAGCAAGCAGTTGTTTCAAGCAAGATGTCTCTCTATGGAGGACAATATTAAATTATTTATACACCAAGTACTGTGATATTGACCAATATTTTAAGGCTACCTTTTTATAGCTTCTAAGATTTTATTATTCATATGTGTGTGTATGTGCCTGTATGAACTTATGCAATACACACACACACACACACACACACACACACATGCATGCAGTGTCTTCAGAACAAGAAGAGGATACAAGATCTAGAACTGAAGATTTAGGCAGTTGTGAGTCACCTGAGATGAAGGTGCTGTTAACAGAATCTGGTTCTTCTGCAAGAATGCTAAATGCTTTCCTGTAACTCTTTAAGGGATTTTTGTAGAACACACATGATATGCACTCACTGATAAGTGGATATTAGCCCAGAAATTAAGAATAACCAAGAAACAATTTAAAAAACAAACAAACATGTAACTCAAGAAGAAGGAAGACCAAAGTGTGGATACTTCGTTCCTTCTTAGAATGGGNAACAAAATACCCATGGATAGAGTTACAGAGACAAAGTTCAGAGCAGAACCTGAAGAAATGACCATCCAGAGATTGCCCCACTTGGAGATCCACCCCATAAACAACCACCAAACCCAGACACAAGGCAGATGCCAACAAGAGCCTGATGACAGGAGCCTGACATAGCTGTCTCCTGCAAGGCTCTGCCAGTGCCTGGCAAATACAGAAGTGGATGCTCATAGTCATCCATTGGACAGAACACAAGGTCCCCAATGAAGGATCCAGAGAAAGTACCCAGGGAGCTGAAGGGAACTGAAGCCCCATAGAAGGAACATTAATATGAACTAACCAGTACCCTCAGAGCTCCTTGGAACTATACCACCAATAAAAGAAAGCACATAGTGGAACTTGTGGCTCTAGCTATATTTGTAGCAGAGGATGGACTACTTGGTCATCAATTGGAGGAGAGGCCCTTAGTCCTGTGAAGGTTCTATGCCCAAATATAGGGGAATGCCAGGACCAGGAATGGGAGTGGGTAGGTTGGGGAGCAGGGGGACGGGGAGGGATAGGGGATTTTTGGGAGGGAAACTAGGAAAGGGGATAACCTTTGTAATGCAAATAAAGAAAATACTTAATAAAAAAAGAAAAAAATGCCAAATTCTCTTAACTTCTGATCCATCTCTCTAGCCCTTTTATTACACTTTAATTTATGATATTTACCATGCAACTATATTTTATGGGTTTTAATATAGAAAAACAGTTGTTAATTAATACATACCATCTATCATAATTATCATTTTCTGATGAGAAAACTTGTAATATATTGTGTCAGCAATCTTTAGGTCACACATCATTGCTACCAATTACAGTCACCACACTATGCATTTAATCTCCTGATTTGATTATTTACATAACTAAAATTTTGAATACTTTGATTAACCTTTCTTCAGTCGCCCCAGGCCTCCAACCACTGATAACTCCTATTCTATATTCTTGTGTGAGCCTGTTATTAATCACTATCCCACGTAAATTAAATTACAACATCTGCCTATCTATGCATGGTTTATCTTCCTCAAGAAATCTTATCCATGGTGCATCAAAAAACATAATTTTTTCTTATTTTTAAGGATGATAATATCCCATTGTTTCTATACAATACCCTTTCTGTTTCATCCAATCATCTGACAATAGGAACTTGTATTGATTTTATATTTTGATATTCTTTTTTTTTTATTTTCTTTATTTACATTTCAAAAGCTATCCCGAAAGTTCCCTATACCACCCCCTCCGCCACTGCTCCCCTACCCACCTACTCGCACTTCTTGGCCCTGGCCTTCTCCTGTGCTGGGTCATATAAAGTTTACAAAACCAAGGGGCCTCTCTTCCCAATGATGGCCGATTAGGCCATCTTCCATCTTCATATGCAGCTAGAGACATGAGCTCAGGGGGTACTCGATAGTTCATATTGTTGCACCTACAGGGTTGCAGCCCCCTTCAGCTCCTTGGGTACTTTCTCT